>NW_022436963.1:10884602-10940421 GCF_009761245.1 Sapajus apella | reverse complement strand
CACACACACACACACACACACACACACACACACACACACACACACACTTAGGAGAAGCAGGAACAAGAGGATATTAAGACATTTATTTTGCTTTGGCAAATTTACCACTGATCTAAGAAGCCAGGACTTTTGTTTGTTTGCTTTAGAATCTCAAATGGGAAAAGGCACCCTAAATTATTTGTTTTGTCATGAATTCTTTTTTTATTCTGTACTTAGAGTCAGTTGGGGATGGCAGGCATGTGGTGTTAGTCTGCAGGGCAGCTGTGTATATGGTAGACATTCCTAGTGTGAGCACCAAGTCTATCATTCCCCAGCTTAGAAGGGGCAATGTATTTGGTGCTTCTGTGCTCCTATGATCAGCCCAAATTCCAAAAATTCCTTGAGAAGAAGGAACGTGGCTGGCTGAGCACACTGTGATGCCCACCATAGCTCAGTGCAGGGATCCCAGAGTGAAAAATGAGATGGTAAGCAACACCCTGGCAGCATTTCCATCATAGGAAGAGATGGAGGGCCTGCAGGATCTCAAGGGAGTCTGGGAAAATCAACACAATGCCTGGTATATTTTCTAGATAGGCAGAATAAAAACAAAGAAAAAAAAAAGAGGTTTAAGGCAGACAATGATGCAAGAAAGCACATCATCACAATAAACAAAAGATTGCCAAGCTACAGTTGCAGGTTGGAGGTTAGGCAAATTCTTACACATAACAAAGCAATTTAAATGACTCCTGGACATTCTCGGAGGCATCGTTTGAAATACCACCTTGAATTTATTTTGTAGCAGTTGCCATGCCAACAGGAAGACTGTATTCCAAAGGGTAAATGGACACTCCACCCCCACGCTGCCTTGCACCTGATGCTTCAACCAGGCTGGGTTTCTCACCGTTCCCGAGGCCTGTCACACCTCCTCTCACCCCCCAAACACCTTCAAAAGTTATTTCCAAAGTGAAATCTCGTGTGTATGCACTCTCTCCCTTTCCTTCGAACATTATGTCAGTATTCCTTGCAGTGCTGCCTGCTGCCTCTAGCCAGACCATGAAACACTGATCCCTGACATGGCAGAAAGTGCCTTCAGTCCATCCTCGAGCCTAGCCCAGTGGTTGAAATACAAAAGAAGGTGTGAAATGTTGAACTTGTGAAGGTTCAAACTTCACATCGACTGCATGGTGTGGTTTTTAGGTGATTGTCACCATTATTTTTTTCAGCAACACATAAAGCACTGAGGAAAACGTCTCATGCCAGAGTAGACGCTTAAGATTTGTTGAATGGCTAAACAAATGAATAACAAATGGATGTCAGATGAAATGGGTTCTTTTAAATAATAACTCTCTTTACTCATGTATGAAGTTTGCCTATTGAAGGTCAGGCACCATTTCACAACAGAATGTTACACAAATCACAATTACTAGTTACTGAACGTCAGCTATCTGCCAGGTATTTTTTTTCTTGTTTTTTTTTTTTTTTTTGAGACAGAGTCTTGCTCTATCACCCAGGCTAGAGTGCAATACCGTAAAGCCAGCTCACTGCAACCTCCACTTCCCGAGTTCAAGCAATTCTTCTGCCTCAGCCTCCCGAGTAGCTGGGATTACAGGCATGTGCCATCATGCCCTGCCAATTTTTGTATTTTTAGTAGAGACGGGGTTTCACCATGTTATCCAGGCTGGTCTTGAACTCCTGACTTCATGATCTGCCCCACTCAGCCTCCCAAAGTGTTGGTATTATAGGTGTGAGCCACCGTGCCCAGCCCAGATCTTATTTTAAGCTCCTTACTCACCTTGTTTTCCATTGTCACAATATGCTACAAGGTTGGTTCTATTTCAGTGAAGAAAAGTGAGGCTCAAGAAGGCAAAGTAAATCACCACCACCACCACACTAGAGTAATACAGGAGGCAACAGAGGGGGCTTTGCATTTGAATCTGGGTCTGTGTGGTCTCTAGACCCTTTTCTCAGCCCTAGCAGAAAAGCTAAGTGCCCAGGGCCTGGAATTAGACAGACCTGGGCTCAAATCCCAACCCTGCCTTGTGCCAGCTCCATAACATTGGGCAAACAGCTTGGGTTTATCACCCTTAGCATCCTGTAATGTAAAATGATCACTGCCCTCCTAAAGGTGTTGATAAAGAGAGTGAACGGGATCATGTGCTTAGTGCACTTACTCCATGCCTGGCACAAAGATGTTGGTGAACGGAAAAACAATGATTATTGGTGATCTTAACAACTTGCATAAACAGACCTTACTTTCCATTTTTGGAAATGTAGGCTATAGACCACTTAAAGACAAGCATCAGCCTCTAATTATATGATTCCAAACAAAGGAAACATCCACACGGACATTTAAATAGTGGGCACTCCTGTTTGCAGATGCCCCTCCCTCCTTTTCTCTGGAGACAAAAATAATTAATGCTATTATATGTGTACATTGTTAGTTACACAAACATAGATGTTTATTTCTATTTGGCTTATGTTTTTTTTATGTTCTAGAATCTTTATTTTTCAGCCACTGGTGAACAGAAGGATCTCTTTTCTATCTTTAGCACACCTTCCTGTCCTGCTTCCTCTGAGCTTCTGTTGGCATCACAGATGTGTATCAACGTTATTTCTGACTTCTCTCGTAATTAGTGGCCTAGTTTGAAGCAGAGGCAAGGAAGTTATCTTGGTAGGCAGAGACAAGAAGAAAGAGAAAACGAGGAGAGAACCAGAATCCTTGAACGACCTCCCAGTTTCTGCCGTTTGTTCATGAGGTATTTGGGAATTTGGGCTTGCTTTGGAATTTGGGGGAAAGGGGAAGTTTTAGGACCATCAAGTGCCAAAAATTTCTTCCAATGTATCTAGCACTCCAAGACTCCAACATCAAATGTTTTTGTAGTGATCCACTTGGAAAACAACAGTGCTCAACAGCCCTTGAAATTTCTCATTTTGGACCTGTCTCAGGTGAATCAGCTGACAGCACACATGGCAACACAAAATTTTGACAGGAGGCTCTGTAACTAAGTGTAATTGTATAACTAATAAGGACCTCCTGGCTGCAGGTACCTAACTGCTTGATTTCTGCATCATGATTTAACTCCCTTAGAAAGCACTGAGTTGGAAGAGAAACATGCAAATTATTTAAGGGAGATTTAGGAGATCAGTATAAGAGGCTTGAGAAAAGAGGGTGTGGGTCTTGGATTAAGTAAAGCCAACCAGCTGAGTGAAGCTTGTTTGGGAAGTCAGTCTTCTGACCGTAAAAGCGGACTTGCTGGGGATGACACACAGACACTGGCTTACATAAGCATCTTTGTAAACAGAATGAGTTCCTGAGAGACAGAGGCCACTTTGTATATGTCTCAGGTGAGTTTCCGAGAAATTTCCCGTGATTACTCAGCACAGCACAGTGAACATAGTAGGGTGTCAGTAATTATTGCCTGGAATATCTGATGTTTTTTGAAGTGAAGGTTTTACCTCCATATAAACAGTTGGAGACAATATAGTAGAGAAGGTATCACAATGAAGAGGTCAGAAAGAATCAGAAACGTCTGCATTCAAATCCCACCTTACCACTTACTAAGTATACAATGTCGGTCTTTACATCTATAAAATGCGGCTAACACGAGGACCTACTTTGCATAGGGGAGCGAGGATTGAAATATGAATAAAATACATTGTATAGTGCCTGGTACATAGTGGTGCTCAAAAAATGCTGACTATAGCTAGTGATTATAGTGAAAAAGTAATGTTGGAATTGCTGTGGTTTGCCTACAGAAAAACCATTACAGTGTTTATTAGGTAGAGGATGTGTCCAGGTTTTCATTCTGACTAGGAAACGAGTCAATTTGTCTTTTTCAAAGACAGCTTTAAGGTGGATATAATAATAAACACGTTATAAAATAAAACTCTGTATCAGAGAAGAGTATGGTCAATGCTGTACTAGTAAGTGTTCAACAATTGACTCTCCGGAAATATGCATTTATACAAATATAAGTTTGTTACAAATTTTACTGATACAAAGGACATATATCATGTGTTATAAATAACAAAATATACAATATTCTGTAAGTTCCAACTGATTGTCTCAGAATGCTTTCCTTTTTTGCTGACTCATTATTCTTAGCCATTCAACCTTGATTTAACATACAGTTTTAGTATAATAGTATAACAGCTACGGATGCAACACACTTTTTAGTGTAATCCGCATTATTAACATTGTCTTAGACAACAAAGAATCAAGCCCTAATTTGAGGCCCTTGCCAATTTCCTGATGTAAATACTCCCACCTCGGCCAATTTCAGTTTACCAATAGGATGCCAATGAACTTGGAGGTGGGAAGATATGGGCAGAGGTACGCTGTTATGTGGTATTTTACTATACAGATGGGATAGGTTTAAATAACCTCAAAAACAGAGATAATAGTGAAATGTAGTAAAGTAATTAAGGAGTGATGGGTGTTCAGTTATAACCTCTGTTTCTAATATAATTTATTTAATTGTAAGTTTAATTTAATTTTTAATTATGGCAATGTTTAACAATAGGTTCATAGTATTTCTGAAAATTGAAGAATCGGCTCTGCCAGCAGGAGCTGATGGCAGCACGCCACCTTGCAAGAAAAGCAGCGTTTGACCTCCAGCTCTACTGTTTGGATGCCTAATGGAACTTTTCAATTAACTGTATTCTGTTTCAAAATGTCACCTCACCCATTTGATTCCTTCCCATTCTTTCCTCCTGGTCTAAGGTTCCCATTTTCTGTTTTTCTTCCTTGCTCCTTTTGTCACTTCTAGTCAAAGTCCACCGCCTCCTACTCAGGAAACCCTCCTGTTCCCTGCCTCCTGTCTTCCTCTGTATCGTCTAGATTCTCTTCTCAGCTTCACTGTAGCCACATGCTTCTTTAGGCCAGCTTCCTGATCCACAGTCTCCAATAGTCCTTTAAAAGCTTTCTGGATAGAGTTTGAAATCTTTGGAAGTTCTGGAGCTGGATGGTGGTGATGACTGCAGAACAATGTGAATGTACTTACATCACAGAACTGTGCACTTTAAAATGGTTAAAATGATAACTTTTATGTGATGCATATTTACTACAATAAAAAAATTCTTAAACAATCAAGGCCCTAATCAATCTAGACTTGCTTAGAGTTTATAAAACTTATCTTTCATTTCTATTGTTGCTGATAGTAACTTATGCTTACTGCCAGAGACTAAATGTTTGCCTCCCACCCTATCCCACCAATTTATATGTTGAAACCTAATCTCCAATGTGATGGCATTTGGAGGTGGGACCTTTGAGAGGTGATTGGTCATGCAGAAAGATACCTCATGAATGGAATTATTTCCCGTATAAAAGAGGCCCTCGAAAGCTGCCTAGACCCTTCTGTCATATGAGGACAGAGCAAGACGATGGGATCTACAAACAAGGAGGTGAGTTCTTTCCTGACACCGAATCTGCTGGTGCCTTGATTTTGGACTTCCAGCCTCTAGAACTATAAGAAAATCAAATTCTGTTGTACATAAGCCACACAGTGTATGGTAGTTTGTTACTACGATCTGACAGGACTAAGACACTTACTGAGCCAATATGCCGGGCATGGTGCTGAGCAGTCTACAATTAATCCTCATATAAACCTGCAAAGTAAGTACTTGTACCGCCACCATCTCATGGTAGGAAAACCAAGATTTAAACATACTGATGAAGATCATACATCTAGGATGTTGTTATGTTGCTTGTATAACTAGCTATGCAACTGTAACAGCTCAGAAATCACCATTTCCCTGTGATATCTTCCCATCTCAGGGCTAGGGATGGGGTGACCTAAGTGAGGCACTCCTCTTGGGCACAAAATGTAAGGGAGTAGTCAAGATAAGTTATACTTTAAGGCAAGGACTTAAAAAAATCAAAAGTAATATAAAAATCTAACGATGAACAAAATGTCGAATTTTAAATAAGGACGGCACAGTTGGCCCTCCATATCCACAAGTGTCTCAAGCAACTAAACATCGAACATATTTAGAAAAAAAATTAACAATACAGCAAGAAATTTAAAAATTATAACCTAACCACTATTTATACAGAATTTATGTTGTATTAGGCATTGTAAGTAATCTAGAGGTGATTTAAAGCACACACAAGCATGTGGGTAGATTATATGCAAATACTATGCCATTTTATGTAAGGGATTTGAGCATCAGAGGATTTTGGTATCTGTAGGGGTCCTGGAACCAATTCCCAGCACACAATAAGGGACAACTGTTATGCCTCGTTGGCCCTGCATTTGGACAGCCCTGTCTCATTCAACTTAACATGAGCTGGCCCTGGTTCTTGTAAAATCTTATTTACCCAAGCAGGTGACAGTCCATGGCTCATAGTTTGCCAATTTGTTTTTTAAAATATTGCTTTATTAATTTTAAATGTATTTTTATTAATACTATTTGATAAATCATAATTATACCACATTTATAAAGCACAATGTGATGTTTTGATATACGTATACATAATGGAATGATTAAATCAAGTGAATTAACATACTTTTAATATTACTTTAAAATACTATCATAACTACTAAGTTTCCTAGCCTTGCCTCGCATTTTGTGCCCAAGGTAAGGATCTCATTTGCTTTACTCTAGTCCTGGCCCTATTGTTTTATCAGTGAAACAAAAGGCCTAAACAATCTTTCTTTCTCTACCTGCCTCACTACCCCCTACCATCTTTTAGGCTCTAACTCTTGACCTTCATGCCAGCTCCACCATAGGGAAATGTGGCTATTTCAGGCCATGAGGAATTTTTCTTAAGAGAGAAAAAGAGTTTGAATTATTTTATTTTTGCTCCAACAGAACATTTCTACACTTCAAATTTATTTCTATAGATTAAGGACTTTCAAAATGCCCGGATATCACCTCATCAATAAGAAAGGGGTTAGGCCCTTAGAGCCAAAGTTTTCATAACAATTTCATAATTTATACATCACTTAGATACTCTCTGAAAACATTAGGCCAGCAGTGGGATAATCTATTTATTGCTGAAAACACCATCACTGGCTTGAAGTGCTGATTAGATTAGGGGAAAAACAACTTTTTAAATTCTTTTAGATGTTGAGATCATCTGGAGCTGGTTTGCAGAAAGAAATGTCTTCCAGTTTATTCTTCAGGTAGGAAGGCATCCTTGTGAGAAACTGCTTTTTGTATTTTTAAATGATCAAACATCTAGAGTTTTCCACAAAATAAACCTAGAATTCAAGACAACTCATTAAATAAAATGGGCGGCATCACTTTGATGTTGCTTCACCAAGAGTTCCAGAGCTGTAATCAAGGCATTAAATTGGTTCTGGTCTCAGCGCTTTGAGTGAACAATTTTGCTGAGTTATAGCCAGGCAGGCCTAGGTGATATACAGTAGTGAGAAGGGCTCTCTAGGAAAAGATGCTTAGGTCAACCCAGTGCACTGAACTGATCCTCCCATTAAAAACACAAAGAATAGAAGAGTAAAACATAAAAACAACAAAGCAATTACACACACACTAGAGCTTGCAAGGGAGAGGTAATCCCCACCTGTCTAGAAACAGAGAGCCACAAAATCTAAACAGACATGATGACATGGTGACCTTTTGCATAATGAGAGGCTGGAAGCTAGAAGTAAGCCCACAACAAAAATATTGGAGTCTTCAAATATTATTCTTTCTATGAGTGAAAGACCAGAAAATTCTTCTGTTGGCCTAAAATTGCACCATATAAAACTATAAGGGAGTTATAGGTAGAGAAATAGTTACACACAAAAACAGCAAACCCACAGATTAAATCCCATGATCAGATATGGGGCCCAAATTAACATAAGGAATGAAGACCTCAAGCTGAGAAATGAACATAAACATAAATATAGAAAAGTATAGGAGAATCAAGTGTTTAACTGGTCTACAGGAATATTTTAAAAATCCAGGACATAAAGAACTTGCAAAGAAGTTCTCACCCCCTATCTCCAATGATAAGCCTAATTTTTTTAAATAAGATGATCTGCCCAAGAAAACAGAGAACCATGAGGGAGAACCAGCTGACATAACAAGAAAATTAGTATCTCAAGAACTGGAGATAATAGTTTAATTGAAAGTATAAAATCGTTGTGCTCAAAAGCATCAAAGATAAAGATGTCGTAGAAACCCTAGTGAAAGACCAGGATATTATTTTTTAAAGATCATAAAAATTTAAAAGAGAGCAAAATAATTGGCAATAGGTTATATACAGCTGACATTTGAACAACATGAGTTTGAATTGCATCTTTCTGGTTATATGCAGATTTTTTGCAACCAAATGCAGACAAAAAATGCAATGTCGGTGGGATGAGAAATCCACTTATATGGCAGGCTGACATTTTGTGTATGCAGTTTCCAAAGGGCCAAATGTGGGACTTGAGTAGGCATGAATTTTGGTATAAAAGAGAGTCCTAGAAACAATCTTCTGTGTATACAAAAAGATGATTGTAATCTAAGTTTAAGACCTCAATCAGCATGTTGAACGACTATCAGCTACACCTAAAAAACAAATCCTGGCTAACTGAATTTGAGGAGACCATTCAGAATGCAATACAGACAAAGAGACAACTGGGACAGATGAAAAAGTCCAGACCTGTATTCACAGACGCTCCAAAAAAGAACGTAGGGAAAAGCATTTTTAAAAAAGATAAGGCTTATACTTTTCTAGAATTGAAGAAATACTAGCACTTAATTTGAGAATGTACTTCAAGTTAATCCAAGCTAAGTAAATAAAAATTTTGCTTGGCAGGTTTTCTTTGTTTTAATTACTGAAAGAAACTCTTGCTACAGTGGCTTGAGTTCCTAAGACTCAATCCAAAGTTAGTGTCTTAGTTTTCTGCTGCTATATCACAGTACCAAGATTGGGTAATTTGTAAGAAAAGACATTGATTTCTTACAGTTCTGGAGGCTGGGGAGTCCAGGAGCTTGGCATGAGCATCTGTTGAAACCTTGCTTACTGCATTAAAACATAGTAGGAGGGCAAGCAAGCACAGGAGGCAGAGAAAGGAAATTGGGCTGAATTCATCCTTTTTATCAGAATCCCACTCCGTGATAGCAGCATTAATCCATTAATGAAAGCAGAGCCCTCATGGCCCAATCACCTCTTAAATACTGTTACACTGGCAATTAAATTTCAACATTTGTTTTAGAGGGGACGTTCAAACCACAGAAGTTAATATCTATAGCAGTGGCCATCTTTAGAACATCACGACTGCCCAGTAGGTAGGGACCCTGGAGGAAATAGGATCGGTTACAGTGAATCTATTTCAGAATAAGCTAAAACATCTAGCCCAGGTAATTCATCTGTAGTATCAAAATGATATTTAAAGAAAAACAATATTAATGTGGACACCAATTGCTTTTCAGATGCTGTTCAGGAATAGCAGCTTTGTAAAATGCAAAGCTATTTATAAACGTCAATAATCTTATCTAATCATTGGTTTAGCAAATAATAATTATTAGCAAGTCTAGCCCTGAGCTAAGCACTCTGCAAGTATTTTCTCATTAATCCCTACAATAATCTTTTAATATAGGTGTGCGTGTATGTATATATTTTGGTAGAAATTTTAAATATGGATGAGTAAGCTAAGACTCAGAAAAGTTTCTTGCCCAGGGTTTCAGAGAATAATGGAATAGGGACTCATCTCAGATCTGCCTGGTGATTTTAACTATTCTTCAATGGGCAGAACACAGAGGAAGCAGATTAATACTATCAAACAAAATAAACACAACTGTTCATTGGAAATACGCAAGCTCCAAGAACTTTCTTGGGTTAACTTTGAAATATTGCTGTTCTGAATCCAGCAGGTCACCAGGAGAAGGTCTCCTACCTGATGGCCAGTGACTCCTGAACCTGGGCAATCAGGGTGGGACTCTGGGAGCCAGGGACACAGTTCTTTCAAAAGAACAAAGGAGTTACACGGCAAGGACTAGTGTACTGGTGGTGGCAAATGCATTAGGAATCTCCTGGCAGTTCATAAATATTGTGTGGGGAAAGGGAAAAACAGCTTGTTTATTTTGAGCATGGAGTGTGTTACATTCATTTTTTAAAATGTCAGGCATATGCATGTAAGATGTGCTTGTTTTCCAGCAATATGCTTTTTCCATAGAATGCAGAATTAAAAATAAATTGCTAATGGAGGCACAAGTAAATGAATGAGAAACAGAGTCAAAGGAAAATACCAGCACTGCCTCTAGCTGAGCACATCGCCAAGTTTTTTTTCCAGAAGATGCTGGCAGCTTAATGTAAGCCAAAGTGGGCTTCTCGGCAAAGGCGGCACGAGCACTATTTTTTCAATATGTTCTCTCTAAATGTGCGATAAGCACTATTTTGAAGTCAGTGCTTTTAGCAAGGCTTCCATTTTTCACTGCAGAGAAACCCAATTTATTTTTTGTTCAAAGAGAAAGTGAAATCACATCTCAGAGATGGAAAGCCATCTCTGAGGAAACTGATGAAAACATTGGCAAAAACTTCAGATAAAAGAGATCAAATTGTTTACCAAGAAAAAAATATTTAAATACATATTCCATTTTATTTTCTCTCACAGTCATTTGGAAAGAAGGGAGCAGAGGTTGAGTCAGGGGGAGGGCTCTGACATTCTTTCTTCCAGTGGAAAAATCTTTTTTAAAAAAGTAATTCAGCATTTTAATCATTACACCAGGTCATCGGATAAAAGTACTTAACTTTCACCTTGATTTTCATTTCCTTCATGGCTCCATGATGGTAGTTCCTATGCTGACAGAAACGGATTTTAGCCCCGCAAAACCCAGCTGCTGGTTTTCTCTTTTTGGATGGTAACATAATCAATTTTTTTTTTTTACAAGTTCTTTCTCTTTTTCTGAGGTACCTGTATGCTTAGGTGAAGATTATAGGTTAAACTCCACTAAAAGTAAATGAATTAGTTTGCCCTTACATTTCTGGTCAATACCCCTGTCTGTGGACTCAGGCTTCCTACTGGAAATTCTGTTTTTCTAATGCTACTTCCAAACTCAGCTGTGTATTCAGATATAAGGGCAATCAATTGCCAGCTTGAAGGTAAATGGGAGCAGAGAAACATTGAAATGCTACTTTTTTAGTTTATCAACTTAAATTTTTGAAAAAATGTCAAGGGCTACACCTCCAATTATTATGATCCAAATTTTTCACAATTCAGCATAACCTCTGTTTCCTTGTCAAGGAAGGTTTTTGTATACGGTGCTCAGAATTTTTTAACTGCTTAGAATTTTTTAGTTGTACCTGATTGCCGCAAAGTATCATAGGCTGGTGAGTAACATGGAAAGGAGATGGGAATTTTCCTTCACTACCCAGAGCTAGTGTAATTCTGTTGCTCTTTTCTAAAGACTTTTTAAAAATCCAATTTAAAAAACAATTATTTTTCTAGAGACAAGGTCTTGCTATGTTGCCCAGGCTGGAGAGTAGTGGCTATTCATAGCTGCGATCATAGGACACTGCAGCCTTGAACTCCTGCCCTCAAGCCATCCTCTGGCCTCAGCTTCCCAAATGACTGGGACTACAGGTGCATGCCACTATGCCAGACTTCTTACACCTTTTATGGCCAGACAGCCATGAAGAAAATGGAGCACAGCTCCATGCCATGAGGATAACTAGCTTAAAGCCACCTAAAAGCCACAAGGACTTGACCCAGTCACATTGAAATACCTAGCAAATGTGACTTAACTCCCAAACATGAACTCATGGTAGACATTATTAATCAATCACTGCACTGTTTTCCAGTAAGTACAGATTGGGCCTCATGATCCTTCTCTGCAGAGCTCTCCAGCAACCCTTTCCCATAGCATTTACAACTCTCCAGCCAGTCCTGATTTAATCATCTTTGTTTCTAGTATCTTCCTCTTATAAGGGAATAAGCTATAGTGGCAAAGATTGTGAATGGAAAGATAGAAGGACCAGGTCTATGCCCCCACTCTGTTATCAGCAAGTTCTGTGCCCTTGGCCAAGTTGATTGTCCTCTTCAAAGTCCAATTTTCTAATCTAGAACAAGTGGCTTGGGTTTGATCAGATGTCAATCATGACCCAAGGACCCCTGGTCGGGGATGGGGAGGCCCCTAATAATTCATTGCAAGAAGCCTCAAACCCATAACATGCTACATACTGTTTAAATATTAAATGAATGACATGGTAATGAATTTCCCAAGAAGATAGAGACTGTTGGAATAAATGAAATACAAATTTATCTAAAAATCACTAGAATTTTTAGCACTTTTGTCACCATGTATTTCTTGATCAATAGATACCACAAACATAATGGTTATTCTTTCACACGTAAAGTCTTAATATCCTCATCTGTTAATAACATAAAAAAAAGAACGCCTATGTCATGAAACTTTTGTGATGATTAAGTGAAACAATGTATGAAGGAGGTTGGTACAGTCCCTGCCATACCCATGGTAAGTGTTCTATCAGGCACAGAAAAGGGAGACAGGCTGTGCAGCATTCAGGATGAGAAAAATATTACTCAACCTGGGTACAGACTCTCCCTTCACCTTTGCATGGTGAGGCAAAGTGGGGGTCAAGACGTAGGAGAGTATGATTTCTATGAACAGTCCCAAAAATTTAAGTAAGTACTTACATCTTTCTCGGACATGGTTCGAAAGCTGGTGATAGAAAGCCTAAGGCAATGATTTTGCAGAAGTCCCACTATTTTCCTAATTCTTAATAGGGTGGTAATTGCTGCCACTCCCTCAGCCCTGTGGGTCAGACTGTTTTCATGATCTTGGCAGGTTAAATTGAAAATTTAATCTAATTCCACAGAGGCTGTGTGTTTAGTATCTTTCTTCCAGCCTGTATCTCATTTAAATAAAGTAGACAATTATATTACTATGATATACAGAAGTGAACTTCACTGTTCCAGAGGGGTCCCCCATTTCCGAAAAATTGGGAACTAATGAAGCAAACCCTCTAGAAGTTTCTAGTTCTATAACATGATGGATTTTAGAGTTAAAAATTTTTTTCAAGCTCATTCTTTGCTCAGAAGTAAAAAACACTTTGTGATAGGTCAGGAAACAGAAATGCATCAGTGCTAAAAGGGATGGTCCTGTTCAGTCTCTGTTATCACCAACCTTCCATGATCAGGAAAAGAAACTGTGGGCATGCAAAGTCAACATACTTCAGAGTGGGAAGAGAGATCTGCATTCTGTTCCCACCAGTGCTGATGAGGCCACAGTCTACCAGTTTCTCAGCCTGGAAACCTGAGAATTATTTTTGAGTTCTCCATCTTCTTGCTCTCATGTCCAATCGATCAGCTCTATCACTCATCCTGAATCATTTCTCAAATCCACCCCCCTCCCATCATCTTCATGGCTAAGCTTATGTAGATTACAGCATCACCGTCTGCCTTTCACTTTCTGACCATAGCGGCCTCCTAACTGGTGTCCCTACTCTCTCCCCTGCCCCTCTCTCAGTCGCTCTCCATTTTGCAGTCAGAGTAAACTTTCACAGTATATCTTGTTGATGCCATTCTTCTTGAAATCCTCCCAAGGCTTTCTGATATACTGGGCATAGAGTCAATATGACTGACTCCTGCCTCACCTATCAACATGATCTTGTTCTCCTCTCCTTTAGCCCCTTGTGTTCCAGCTGCACTGGCCTTAATGTAGTTCCTCAAACACATTAAGCTCTTTCCCACCTGGGGTTTCTTGCTATGATGTTCCCTCTGCCTAAAACAATCCTTCTAACCCACTTCTCCAACTGAAGCCTCCATCGCACCTCCTTGGTTACACATTCCTGGCCTTCTCCCTTGAAAGAAGCTCAATCTCCATGTCAACACTCCCTGGGCTTCCTTGAAAACACTGGTTATTATTTATAATCATGCCTTTATTTGCTTCTTACTTCTCACTTGTTTCTACACATTAGATTATAAATTTGTTGAAATCAAGGGCTTTGCTAGTTTTTTATTGTATTTTATTTATTTATTTTTTTACAGAGATAGCTCCATAGTCTAGAGCAGAGCCTGGCGCTTAGAAAGTTCACAGCGAATACTTGTTGAATTGACAAATCAACATGATTATTATTTCTAATGTCAACTTATGACTATTACCTAAAAATAAACATTGGTACACGTTGTCAAAAAGCTGTGGAATCTTCCATACCAAAGAGCCTGTAGTGCTGTGTTGTCCAGTATGGTAGCTACTAGCTATACATGTCTTCTATATCACAGGGCCTGTCCATCATCACAGAAAGTTCTATTGGACAGCACCTCTCTAGGTGTTGGGTTGAGTTGGGCCAACCCTTTCCAGAGGAACTGATGTGAGACACTGACTCCTTAGTTGCTTCTTAGTTTTAACAAGAACTAGTTCTCCTCAAAGGCCTTACATGGTTATACTCCAACATGAAGCTATTTCATTTACAATCCTCAGTCGGTTTGGTTTACTACATAGGGAAAAAATGTGATTGACAAGGAAGAGTGAGCCTCTTGCTGAGAAATAAGTAAACCATGAGGAGCTTCTGCAACTCCATTCAAAGGGTTTCTTTTTATGTCAGCTACAAAGGCCCTGTGGAAAATACTAGTCTTTTCTTCCAAGACTATTGTTTGCTATTTATCCAGAACCAAAAACTATGCTGAGAGCACAAGCTGGAGCTCAAGTTGGTCTCTGCCTTTTGGGACTTACCATTTAATTAGACAGATGGGGACAAATACCCAAGTGTGGTTCCTAATCCCATTTATGAATAATAAGCTGCCTTGCAGCTTCTGGCAGGATATCATGCTGACAGGGGGATGCGGCATGTGGCACATGCTGTGCAACGACCCCCCCACCTCTGCTCTGGGCTGCTACCAGAACTAGAAGGCTACTTGTATTACAGCTCTCTCTGGCTTACACTCAATTTGGGCTTTTGACTCCTGGTGAGACCCTCTTGCCTTCGGACTGTGCCACCTGTGATCCAGTTTTCTTTTCTTGTTGGTGCTATTAATGCCTCTCCTCCCCACCCTGTGAGACTGGTCTGATCCAGTTTTATTTCATTCTCTCTCACTTTACCTGGGGTATCTGTCTCAGCACATACAAGGATATGTATCCAGATATGAACTGAGCAACCTGGTGGGAACTGTGGTCACATCTTTGTCAGGGGATGAAGAATGCTCCTGTAACCATGAGACACAGAGTCCATAGTTCAGCCATCCAGTCCCAATTCCCCCTTTTTATTACCATTCTGGGACGCTTCAAAATTAAATCCCTACCTTTTTTCCAAAGAAGTCTTCCAGTAACATCCAGCAAAAGTCACACTCCTTTTTCCATTTTAACAGCTTGGAGTATAACTTATATTCCATAAAATTCATCTATTTTAAGTGCACATTACAGTATTTTTTGTTATAATTATAGAGTTGTCCAACTATCTCCCCAGCCTGATTTTAGAACATTTCTGTTATACAAGAAAGAAACCTCCATGCACATAAGTAATTGCTCCCCTTTTCCACCCTGGGCAAAGTTGAGATTCAGATTCTTGTTGAGACCCTCCTGCTTTGGGATTGACTTTCTGTCTCTATGGATTTGCCTATTTTGGACATTCCATATAAATGGAATCATATAATACATGTTCTTATTTTTGGTCTGGCTCCTTCCACTTAGCATAGTGTTTTTGAGGTTCATTCATGTTGTAGCATATATTAGTGCTGTGTTTCTTTTTGTCACAGATACTATTCCATCATATGGATATACCACATTTTGTGTATCAATTCACACTCCTTTTACACAAAAATAGAAATCCTTTCAAGTCCCCCATTCAGAATTGTATTGCCTTTTATTCATTTGAATAAAGCACAGAAAGCCATTTCCTTAATAATAGCTTCCTCAAGTTTCTTCACTCTAACATAAACCCACTTTTTAATATGTGCACATACTTGTGCATCTCTCAGAATCATTTAAATGCAAAGAAACCCAGCAGGGTCCAGTGTCTGCCAAAGGATGGCAATTATTTCCTCAGGAGAGACGAACAGGTCACTTGCTGGCAGGAATGATCATTGGTGATATAACCAAATAATGTCAACCTCAACAAATACCTCACTGTAGCTGAGGTCAATGGCAAAATTGGCAACGATAAAATATTTAGATTTGCAGTGAGGGTATAAAATATGGTACCTTCTCTGTATGCAGCCATATAAAATACTTATGATGATACGGATTATATATATTTAATAGCCTGTGTGTTCCCCATGTCTCCTGTTTCCAGCTTGAGCAGATGGATGCTGTTTGGTTGCCTGCATTGGCTTGTTGTTCTAGTAGTGCCAGTGATTCCCACTTCTCAGAAGATCGTGCTGTGAGGCAGCAGGTGGAGGCTGGATGTCTCCGGAGACTCATCTCCACCTTCGTGGTAGCTGCTGACTCTCAGATCTCTGCAAGTTGTTTCTATTCTTGTCCCTCCTGACCTATCCCAGTTGCTGGAATCCACCCTCCTCTCCAATTCTCATTTCTCAGAGCTGGAAGTACCATATCTTTACTGTCTCTGTTGTTCTCATTAATTTTCCCTATCCACATTCCCAGTTTGGTTAAAAAAGCACCTACCTCTACACAGTTCTTTTTGTTGGCCTAGAATCTTTTATTTTCTCTTATCCTTTCATGCAATGGGTTGACTTGTAAATATTTAGGAGATAATGACATTCCCTTCTAACATACATAGAGAATTATCCACAATACATACTTAAATAGTTGTCATAATTTTAAGCACTTTAAGACACAGTCTACATTGGAGGTTCTTCCTGTTTCAGTTCATCAGTAGATTCTGATGTGAGAGATAGCTATGTTGGTTCTAATTCCCTGTTGGTTTTCATTATAATTAACATGGATTGATAAATGCAGTTAATTGAATGGCAACTCTGCCAGAGTCTGTACTAAGTGCTCGACACACATTCTGTCTCAGCCTGACAAAGCTGGCAGTATTTTCTCCACATTATACACACGAAGCCTGAGACTCAGAGGCTAAACAACTCTGTCAAGGTCCCAAAGCTAGTAAATGTGAAGTTGTTGTTTGAGTCCAAGTTCACTATGATTCCAAAGTCCATGATCTTCCCACAACTGACCCCCAGTTTTCAGTGAACTGATGTTCAGTTATGTCACTTGTTTAGAGTTAGAGGTCCAAAACCTTTCACCATCAGCTAAGAGATTTGACAGGGTTCAGCCAGATTGGCTGCAAGACCTGGGCAAATCATTCTACTTCTTGACGGATACCCCACCACCTGAATATTGGGCATAGAAAGAAGAATCTAAGAAACTCACAAGAAAAATGCTCCACTATGTTCAGAGGCCAATGTTCTGTTTCTGCAGCTCCTCAAAACCCCACTGTTAGCTGAGAATACTTTCTGCAGCATCTACCAGCAGGGTAGTTCTTTCACTGTGATGTTCTTGAGCAGCCAACTCCCCACTTGCTTCTCCATTGCCTCTAAGGCTTTAAGTACCTTCCAGTCAAAGACCCATACATGATTGTAAACTTTGGTAAGGAAGGACTCTCATCTCCTTTGCTTCTCCTGGGTACTCTGTGAAACTACTTGCACCTTTTGTATCTGCTGTAAATAAAAACACCCAGGCAGAGAGCCTGCTGACCAGTGCTTGTGGCCATGAACCCTTCTGTGGGCCTGGCAGGCCTGAGAGATGCAGCTGCTCTTACAGTGTCTGGTGTTTGCTGTTCTGCTTTCCATTTTCCCCTTCCACACTAAAAATCCTTGGGGTCAGGCCCTCTGCTGATGGTCACACTGAGCTGGTTCAACCAGACTTACTGAGTCCTAACGACGCATTTGATGTGATATGATGTCACCACTGCTATTTAATATTTATCTGGGGCACTCAGTGTACTTGGCACCACTTAGAAAGGCAATGTCCTCAGCCTCTTTTTCCTTCATTGCTGAATTTGACCCTGTGGGACTTAACTTGCTCCGAGATCTGTCATTGCTGACTTTCATAACCTTGGAGCTTTGTCCCTGCAGGTGTCTAGGGACTGTCTGGGTGGTGTCACCTTCAACGCTCACTATCACGATTATGAATGTGACTTTAAGCACAGACCTCCTGCTGCCCTGAATTAGCCCAAACAGGCACCACCCAGCTGGCCCTGTGGAACCGTCATTGACCCAGGGTTTCTTTTCCTGCTTCTGCCCGTGGCATTTGCAGTCTGAGCTCAGGAGTCTAGCTTCCTGCCATTTGTGAGAACTCACATGCCCAGTAACCATCCTTTGTACCCAGCGGCTCTCACACTCTCAGGTCCTCTAAGGCACTGCTTCTTTAAAGCTCCAGGCGAGTGTCACTGGGGCTGGCTTTTAAAAGTTTGTTGGCCAACTTGCTTGACACTCTGTCGAAGCCGCCTTTCTACCTTGGACACCTAAGGTGAACCCTGCTCTAATCACCTTCTCGGCTGCTCGGCTGCCTCTACTTTCAGCAATTTCTTGCTTTAACAGCTTGTTTAAGGTCCCTCAAACAGGCTGTCGGCCTCCAAAGGAGGGATGGTGCTAGAAACCGTGTAGAGCTAAAAATAAACACCTTCACAGATAGGGACAGACACGCCGTACAAATAGATTACCTGGCCACCCTCCAGACCTGATTGCATTGCAGACCTCGTTGTTTCTTATTAGGAGACAGTAGAGCATTTACATAGTTAGCTCTGCAATTCGCAGGTGCTAGAAACCATTTTTAAATTGTCCATCAGCTGGGCAGTGACAGGCAGAAATCTATTGTTTGCGGAATGGGTACAACCTGTCCAAATGGGCTCCCTGCTAGGTAGTCACCATCAAGGACAAAATACCCTATTCTTAAAATAAGCACTAAGGTATGACTTACGTGATATATCTTTTGAGGTTTCTAACTTTTATTAAACCTAATTAATTAATTAGTTTGCCTGTGCAAAAGCTCAGAGGCTTGGAAATCAGCAAGTACATTTGTCTGAGCACAGTTATTCAATGCATTTATTCAATCCAGAGGATCTTCTTTATTCCATTTCTAAGATAAAGTTTATCAAAATAGTTGTTGCAATAATACCAGCAGACACCTGTGAGCACTCTCCATTGCACGATGCTGCTCATTCATGATTTCAGGCACATACCATGTCCTAGGCATCCTATCTCTGTTAGCTCTGTTTCTTACAAAAGTCCCACAAGGTTATTTTTGTAATAAAGTGAGGTGTTTGAGCAGGTAAGTGACTTGTCCCAGACCAGCAGCAAAATGATGGCACCTGTAAAAGATTAACCACTTGGGGACTGTCAATTTTGTGGCAGGTGTTGTGCTATGGGCCCTATGGATGGAATCACGGAGCAGAAAGCTGTAACTCAGAGTTCAGCCACCCTTGGAATACGGCCAGCTCCTCCTCCTTGTTGTTCAGTCAGTCGTGCTAGCCAGGGGAGTGGGGACAGGTGATCCTCAGTGCCTTTGCTGGGAGGATCAGAGTGGGTGCATCAGGGTCGGTACTGGGTGCCATAAGCCTCATTCTAGACTGAGCTGGGTGCGTGCTACACTGTTTTTGTGGGCAAGTTGTGGCTTACAGAATTCTGATAGGGGAAATCGTGTTGAGAACCCTGACTCCAGGTAAGGTTGATAAATGGATTTTACTGTAGTAACAAAAAGTTGCTGCACAGCATAGAAAGTTCGAGGTGGTAAAATTCTAACCAGCTGCAGGAAAAACAGTGAGTAGCATGCAACCTGTGAGGAAAATGTGCTAGCTCTCCCGCCTGGGCCTGATTTCATACCTTCACTGCAATTTCCACCATGAAAATGGATTAATTCCAAGGTGCTTTCAATTCTGATTAAACATTTTCTCTCTGTGGTGGTGTCAGGATTGTAAAACACCTAATACAGCAGTTAATTATAATGCCGTGAACTACTTTAACCTTTACAATTATCTTGGTTTTCAGAGGCTGACCCCTCCCAGCTCTCACTTAGGGGTTGGTAATGCTCAGAGCAGGGCGGGGCATGGACCAACCACTAGATAAAAACAGGGAAGACTGAAAAGATCAGAGACCAGAGTTATCTCTGGAGCACGGGTGGGGTACAACAGGCAGGGCTCTTCTTGTTTTAATAGCTGATTCTGCAGCCACTAAATGGCTCTCCTAAAGACCACAGAGTATTCCTAGCTTCTTAGAGAGAGCCACAAGAAATGTCTCATTGTAGTCAGAAAAGAAAATAAAGTAGTTGCATTTTCCTCTTTCTCTTCATTGCATTTACACTGTGTTGGTGGGGGATGAGGGTGGGGTAGGGATCCGGTAGCAGTGTCAAGGGCAGCCATCAGTTACTGCGCTAAAGGACTTACTAGGCGGAGGTTGTCTAACTTAGTCTTCCCACAAGTCTATGAAGTTGCTCATAGTATTTGACAGAATAGGAGTTGAGTAACGTAACAGGACATTGCTAGATGATACTATGGTACTAACATTTTTTTTTTCCAGGGCGGCAGCCTACAGAATTATTTCTTTCCCCTATATTACCAAAGGAGGAAGCATCCCTTGGCAACTGCATTTTCTATCTTGGTCTGTACTTCACCTTCTTGAAATTTCTTTCCTTTTTTTTTTTTCCTTTTGAGATGAGTCTTGCTCTCTCACGCAGGCTGGAGTGCAGTGGCGTAATCTTGGCTCACTGCAACCTGCACCTCCTGGGTTCAAACAATTCTGCCTCCGCTTCCTAAGTAGCTGAGACTATAGGCGCCTGCCACCATGCCCAGCAATTATTTATTTATTTATTTATTTAGTAGAGATAGGTTTTCACCATGTTGGCCAGGCTGGTGTCAAACTCCTGGCCTCAAGAGATCCACCTGCCTCAGCCTCCTGTGTACTTCACCTTCTAATTTTTGTTTTCCTTTGGCTCATCTTGACCTGGCCATCTGTAAGAAACAGAAAAGCTATATTTACAGAGTGGCTTATTAGTAGTTGACTCTTTCCTTCATCCTTTTGATGGATACCTGAGCACCTGACCTAAAGGTGTATCGTTTCCTCTGAGTGGCAGGTAAGTTAGTTCATGAATGAACTGCACACCCTTGGTTGCTCTCTTGCCCATCTCTCTTGATCTCTTAGTTTTAGGCAGAATTCAGCTGACACCAACCAACCTGATTAACCATAGGTCCTGATTAAATAAGAGCATGGGCTCTTAGCTTTCTCATGCTTGAGGACCATATACTTTTTTTAACATTGATTTTGAAAAACAATTCATCAGAAATGCCTTTAAATCACATTTAATCTCAGAACGCCACATGGTCTACAGGTGAATTCACACGTTTTGGGGTCAACCTATCCTTTATTTAACATCCATATAAACTTAGACCAGCTCTTTGATCTCTCTGGGTCTCACCTCTTTATCTATAAAATGAGTATAAAAATAATGGCTATGTCAATGGGTTATTGTGAGGATCAGATGAATTAACCTAGTTTAGAGATTAATGTACCTCTTGCTATGTAATATTAATAATTACTATTAAAATACATAAGCAAGATATATTTACTTGTTTGACTATTGAGATAATGTTTGGTGAATACTAGGGTTTTCAAACACCAGCAGTAACTCCAAGATCCCCAGTAATCCATGATCTGGGGATCACAGAGAGAGTGAATATTCACTTTGACACCTGTCTCTCAAACATACACACCCATTCATCCAGATGTCTCTCAGCCAACCAAATAACTTTCATGTTTGAGTTGCAAGTGATATTTGGTTGGCTGGGTTTTCAAAATACACTTGAAAAATGTAAATAGAACCCACTCTTTCTCATGACAAGAAAATGCATATTCCTAAGACTTTGTCTGAAATAATCAGAAAATCAAACTTGTTTCTTATTAGATGTGAGTATTTTCAGGTAGGGGTTGAAATGAAAATTTGCATTTAAATGGAAAGATTAATGATGAACACACAAAGCCCATATTTAATCACCATTTCCTTAACACAAATAATTTATATTTTTATACAGATCATCCACCTTAAGTCAGCAATTGAAAATGATAGGCATAGTACTTTATAAAACAATTCTTGTGCCACCAATCATGCATCTCAGTTATAAATACTTCTGAGGCTGCTGGTTTCACACTGTTACTTGAGAAAGATCTAAATGTTGGTACAGTAATTTGGGTGTAAATATATATGAGAATGTGTGACTCTCACCTCATGGAAATATCTCAAGCTGAAGAGAAAGAATCATTTGGAAATTACTTACTGTGCATGGTTTACTCGTTTGCTCTTTCCTTTCAAATCTGGGCTAAGCAAGATTTGCCTCCCATTTCCATTTTAATAGTTGTTTTAAAAAACTAAGAACGATGTCATGTCCTTTTCAGGGACATGGATGCAGCTGGAGGCCACTATCCTTAGCAAACTAACAAGGGAACAGAAAACCAAACACTGCATGTTCTCACTTGTAAGTGGGAGCTAAGTGGTGAGAACACATGGACACATTGAGGGGTATGAAACACACTGGGGCCTATCAGAGGGTGGAGATTTGGAGGAGGGAGAGGATCAGGAAAAACAACTGATGGGCACTAGGCTTAGTACCTGGGTGATGGAATAATCTGTACAAAACTGTATGACATACGTTTACCTATGTAAAAAAACTGCACTTGTCACTTGTACCCCTGAACTTAAAAGTTAAAAAAAAAAAATCTGAGTATTCCTCCTCAGGGTAATCTAGTAGTGAAAACACAGAAGAGATGCATTTTCCTCCAAATTAAAATGTAAAGGAATGTTCTGAAAATACCGGTGCCTCTCCCACTTGCCCCAGTGGCCCCTCCCTTCATATATGGTTCCCCACAGTGATAAGTCACTTCGACTTACAGACTGGAAGACCAGGAATCATCTCACCTACTCTATACTGTTTTCCTCAGAACCAAACCCTCTCCCCCACCCCCAGCATCATTTAGTCCACATCCGGGGCACATCCTATGAATAAAGAGAATGCTCCACGGATCTGGGGCCTCTTTCCTAAGGTCAGACGTGTACAACAGCAACATTGAACAACTGTCTTGGGAAAGGGATCTGATTGAGAAGAAATTACCCCAGGCATTGGATGGTGTCTTTTCTCTGTCTGTGTCTTTGGGTGCAGTGTTGAGCAAATGTTGAAATTTTATTTATATTAGCTGGAGAGTTATAGTGAAATGACAAATTTGCGATCAATAATCTTCCCCAGGGGGGACCGGCCAGTAACAAAGTCAGCAGTACAGACACTGCCAACAATTTGAAGTTACCGGTTGGGATTATGTCATCCTCTGGGCCCTGATAATGTATGCAGCTTTTTACACTCTTTCCTTCTCTCCCCTTCCATCTCTCCTTTACCCCGCTCCCACCCTTCCCCTATTCTCTGAAAGCAGCCAGAGCAACTTACATTGAGAAAACAAGACAATGATAAAATATGGGAAACCGGAAAGAATGAAGAGTTATTAGGTGTGGTTTGTCTATTCTTTACTCTTAAAGCCTCAATTTAATTCTAGAGTTTGGCAGGCTGTTTAAAAATAACACCTCCCCTATACATTGGCACCTCTGTTCGCTATTGATCTCTTCCGATTGCTGACCAATAAAATTAGCACCACATCCTTTGCCATTAAGAGGATAGAGTGAAAAGCAGAGAAAAGTATAAGCACTTTACTTGGAAAAGCATGCCAACAGCCAGTCTTATTGGCGTACTGTTTTTTAGCTTCCACAGTCCCCAATTTGTGCCAGTGATGAATATATCACAAAAGGTAGATGGATTTAGTGCATGGTAGTGGTTATAAGAAAGTGAGGTTCCTTCTGGTGGGAGTTTGGGCTGGATCCCTGAGAGAAAACTATGCTGCGTAGGGCAAGCCTAGTTCAAAAACCTCTTTGCAATACTAACCAGAGCCACGTCATCCCTGAAGAAAAAAAAATCTAGCCACATTACATTCGTTGTGTCAGAGCTGACCTATATGAAAAAAGCTGGCACCCAGTTAAGGTTAATTAAAATCATATATAATGACTCATTTCTGAAAGCCATGACTTTACTTGATTGGGGAGAAAAAGTCTAAGAATCAGTGTCTAATGGGCCTGCTAGTCTCAACCAGTGGCTGCACTCACTGACACTCTATGTAATGATCCCTGATGCATAATAGAATAAGATGTGGACCAGTGGCTAATGAAACCAGAACAGTACAGAGAACACGTACACTTTAATTCATGGTCCCTCTGTTGCATTCAGATTGTTATTCAAAAGACCTTTTAATTAGAGTCCTCTCAGGTGGGAATACGTCCACCTTTTCAATGACACATAGACAGTAGGAAAAAGGCAAACAACTTCTTTGTTTTTCACCGGCACTTAATCCAATAATCATCTTTCCCAAATTCAGCTCAGGCTTCCGCCCGAGTTCATTTCATCCTCATCAGTATTGCCATTTTCTATCTCATATTTCAAAGAGCAATTGGAAAGCAGAAATTTAATCAGAAGAGTTTGGGATTCATTTTTTTTTTGGACACCCAATCTGTCTTTAGAGGCTTTGAGACAGGCAAAATTGCTGTTGACTATAAAAACAACTAAAGTTGGTGTCCTTGAGAAATGCTAAAGTCCACTGAAAACTGCATGGGCTTTAGAGGTGGTTGGATCCGGTTCAGATCCTCACCTCCACCATTTATTATATGTTTGACCTCGGATAACTTGCCTAACTTCCCAGAGCCTCAGTTTTCTCATCTGCAAAATAGTGATAACTCTCTAAAATGTTAAGGCTGCAGTACGCATTGGTCCTAATGCAAGAGAGAAAGCCTAACTTGAGATAATTTAGGCTAAAGCGAGTTTCTCTTAGAAGACTAAAATTGAAGTCCTATAGAAATAGTGTGCCTGTGGACTTTAAATCAGGGAAAGGGAGTACCATTATAATTGAACTGGACAAACCAGATCATGCTGTCATCTCACAAGGCAATGAAACCAGGAGTGTGGCCAGGTCTCAGGAAAGGTTGTGATTGGGCACTGGATATTGCCAGGAACTCAGCTCTCTCTCCCTCCCTTATCTCTCTTTCTTTATGAATCCACATCATTCCCTGCTCTCCCTGTAGGTTGCCTTGCTTTGTTTCAGGCTTCACCAGGGTTCCAGACCCACAGACATAATCTCCCTGATTATCTGTTGATCTCAATTCTAAATTTAGAAGGAAGGAATTCTGATTGGTCCAGCTTGTAGGATGTTACCCAAGCTTGGTCTAATGTGATTAAGACTGGGGCATAGGCTCACATTTTACAGAATGGCTCGTGGGGAAGAGGATGCATTAGACTTTGATAGTGAGGTCAGTTAAAGCAGGGGTGCTGGTGACTTGGAAAAATATCCCAAATGTATTCACTATGTGAGGAAGAAAACATTCAGGGAGCTAAAACAGTAGAGCTAAGTAGCAAGCCATTGAATAAAGACAGTTAGAATGTCCCAATGAGAAAGCTTTGGGAGGTGGATTAAAATTGGCCTTCCATTTTTCATCCACATTAGCCATGGTTTTCTGAATGGGATAATGCAATTGGTAAATGAGAATGCCAAACTTTTCACCACTGAAGTCTTGACACTCATAAAATCTATTCAGCAGCCCCAATCTGGAGAGTTATAGTGTGGGCATCTGCTACGCTTTCTGGACTAGGAATCACAGGTACACATAACTCCTTGTCACTGCCCTGGATGAGATTGCAGTGGGTTCATGATATGTTCTGTGACCACATTGCAATGATCCCAATAGACATCTCATTTCAGACACAAATGACTGAGCTTCACCTGGATGGTTTCCTAAGGGAGGCCCCCAAATTTCATGCCTATGAAGGGAAAAAACTAAAAATCCAGAAGCAAAACAACAGTGCTTTCCAGTGGCAGAGTTGATTGTTAACCCTGGCATAAGCCTTCTGTTCTTCAATGAGCTGGTTTATAATGTAAGACAAATAGAGCCATTTGGGGATAGACGGAACTAATGATCTGTCTGACCACTAAGGAATCCACAGTTCAGTTGTGTTCCCACAAACCTAAAGGCTATTTCGTAAACTGTATGTTCTCAGGAATCACTGAGCTGCTTTTGTGAAACTAAAATAGCAGCCCTGGGATGCTGACAAAGACTCTAACTGGGCATATTTCTTTGTTCAATTATGACTTCAAACCAGAGCAGTGACCCATCTTTTCAACAAGTGTTTCTCAGATGCTCCATTGAAAGTCTACATTTTTATGGTTTCTCCCTTCTCTGTTTCATTTATCTTCCTCCTTTGGACTCTTCCTAAGTTCTGCCAGTGAATTCCCCTCTGCCCTATCTCTCAACCAATATCCATTTTTCATTATTAAGGACCGCAGAGGACATTCCTTTCTTTTCTGCCTGGTTCTCCCAAACATGCAGCAGTGTGCTACCAAATCTATGAAGGAGAATGTTACATTGGAAGTTTTTGTCAAGGCACCAAGATCCGAGACAGATCAGATTCTAAAGGAGGTACCATGAGCAAAATTTTCAAAGAACTTGTCTAGAACATGATTTCCTGACTTTTGAATCCCTTGCCTTTAATGAGACTATAAAAGGATTCAGTGGTTAGGAAACTGGGAGAGGGTATTTTTGGTAAGAGCTGTTGGCATACTACAAATCCTCACCCACCTTCCATGGAGAGGGACTGAGGCTTGGGTCTAGCAGCACTTCAAAGGAGACACTGACATGTATTTTCTACAGCCAAGAACCTGGTAGAATAGAATCTGACTCTTTCTTGAGCAGTTGAGTAGCTAGGCGTTAAATAGAGATGGCAGCATGGGGATTGGTCTACATTTTCAGAATATGTTGAGGTAACAAAAGCGTGTCTTTTCTAGGAATAAGATGTGGATTATGTGGGGCTGAAAGTGGAAGGCTGACCTACAGCCATTTTAACTCCTTCCCAGTAGCCTACCAGAAATGGCTAAGGAAATCAAAGTGAGAGGCCATGTAGACAGGATTGCAAAAACCTGAGGGCTGGAGGGGAAGTGACAGCCTGAGGAATAAAATGTATTGATCATAGCTTAAGGAGCTGCTCTAGACTGAATGTTCGTGTCCCTGGAAAATTCATATGTTGATAACTAATTCCCAATGTGAGGGTATTTGGAAATCGGTCTTTCAGAAGTGATTTAGGGGCCGGGTGCAGTGGCTCACGCCTGTAATCCCAGCACTTTGGGAGGCCAAGGTGGGTAGATCATCTGAGGTCAGGAGTTCAAGGCCAGCCTGGCCAACAGGGAAAAACCCCATCTCTATTAAAAATACAAAAAATAGCTGGGTGTGGTGGGAGCTACTTGGGAGGCTGAGGCAGGAGAATCGCTTGAACCCAGGAGGCAGAGGTTGCAGTGAGCTGAGATCACACCACTGCACTCCAGTCTGGGCAACAGAGTGAGACTCTGTCTCAAAAAAAAAAAAAAAAAAAAAAAAAAAAGTGATTAGGACTGAGGGAAGAGTCCTCCTCAGTGGGATTAGTGCCCTTATAAAGTATACCAGAAGCTTCTCTTGCCCTTGCACCCCTGGAGACACCATGAGAACCAGGAAGCAGGCCCTCATCAGATATCACACCTGCTGGTGCTCTCTCATGCCTGGGAGCAGGGTACACAGTGAATACATCTCTTCTGCTATGTTCTTGCTAGTCCAGTATTTCTTTTCTTGAGGAAGGGCATCAACTTTACCTTGCATTGCTGTAATTCAGAGCTTTTTAGTGGTCTCTTACATGGTGGGTGCTTGCAAGATATTGACTGATTGGATGAATAAATAGAGTATTTATAGAATGGCAATGTTTTGTTTCAATTATCATTTCCCCCAGCACAAGAAATCACAAGGGCACTGTTTGGTGCTGCTAATTCCCTTTAAAACATGGCTTTACACTGTAAACAAAGTGTTTGACCATGAACTCTCATTTAGGACTTAACTATGCCAACCCTGCCAGATTTGAGAGTCTTAGATTGGCAACTCTCTCCCAAGACAGAAATTTCCTATGAATGCCAGACCCTCGTAGAACACATTTATTTCCTTCTGACTTGAAATTGCGACCATCAGCTGCTTTCACATAATCCCAGCTTGAAGGTACATCATTGCCCTTTCCTTTCACATTGCCAATCTCAATGACAGAAGCAGTCAGGTCTTGATGGTAAGGGTCACTTGCATCAAACCCTGTCTATTTCCACTGACCTGTGAGTTCAGGCTTCCTGCCTGAAGGCTGACCTAGAATCCTAATGAGTTGAATTCAGGCTGAACTTGATTCTCTGGTTGATACGTTGGCTATCTGTTGACCCTCTAGAGCTCAGTCAAGAGTTTTTAGACCTGACAGCATAGATAAAAGAGACATGGGTGTATCTCCCAACTGTCCTGTATTTTTTTTTTTGCACTACACTTTTCACTTCCCAAATCTGTGAGAAGCAACTTTAAGCTGCCTAAAACATTCATCATGTGCATATATGGTTCATGTAGCTATTTCTCCCTCTAGACTGTAGGGTACAGGTAATCTGGGTTTCACTGAAGCCTGCTCAACAAAGTTGGTAGAATAAATGAAGCAATCAACGAGCGTCTACATGGCATTCAGATGATTTCAAGATAGCTCTGCAGCCATGATTTATAATGAAATCATAAGGATTGTACCTAATGATACAATGGTACATGAATGTACCAACACTGATACTATGTCTGATTAAACTTAGCTGCTCTGAAGACAGTACCATGAGCCACATTACTAGGACAACTTTGAGTTTTTCCAATTAGCAGTAAGAGAGCCAATAAACACATAACCAATATTCTAATAATTAGCATATATTATCATTAGCATATAAGTGCATCTGATCACTGTTAAGACCAATAGCACATTTGCATAATAATGACCTCTGTTCCAGCATGATGCCTTGAATGCTAGCCCCTCCCGCCACCAAACCCTAGTCCCTTCCCCTGGCAGCTTCCCCCAGGTGCCCTGTGTCATTTTTAAACGGAGGCCTCAGCCCTCTCTCAGGGCTCAGCCTTGTTTTGAACCTGTTCCTGTGCTCATACAATGCTCCTATGCTCTGCTTGGACAATGTGCATGGCTTCTCCATACCTGCTGTATTAGTCCATTTTCACGCTGTTGATAAAGACATACCCAATCCTGGGCAATTTACAAAAGAAAGAGCTTTATTAGATTTACGGTTCTACATGGCTGGGGAAGCCTCACAATCATGGCAGAAGACAAGGAGGAGCAAGTCACATCTTACGTGGATGGCAGCAGCCAAAAAGAGAGATTGTTGGTGGGGCGTGGTGTCTCACACCTGTGATCCCAGCACTTTGGGAGGCTGAGGCAGGTGGAACATGAGGTCAGGAGCTTGAGACCAACCTGGCCAACCTGGTGAAATCCTGTCTCTACTAAAAATAGAAAAATTAGCTGGGTGTAGTGGCACATGCCTCTAGTCCCAGCTACTCAGAAGGATGAGGAAGAAGAATTGTTTGAACCCAGAAGGCGGAGGTTGCAGTGAGCCAAGATCACACCACTGCACTCCAGCCTGGGCTACAGAGTGAGACTCCATCTCCAAAAAATAAAAGAAAAGAGAACTTGTGCAGGGAAATTCCCACTTATAAAACCATCAGATCTTGTGAGATTCATTCACTATCATGAGAACAGTAGGGGAAAGACCCCTCACCCCCACCCCCATACCACCACCATGATTCAATCATCTTCCACCAGGCAGGTCCTTCCCACAACAAGTGGGAATTATGGGAGCAACAAGATGAGATTTGGGTGGGGACACAGCCAAAGTATATCATCTGCCCCTTATCTTTGCTCTCTCTTCTTCAGGAAAGAGCAGCAAGTTACTTACTCAGCCCTTCAAGTCAATATGTCAGAGCTTGGTCTGTCTCTTGAAGAAAAGGATCCAACAGACCAACACCCAAGAGGAGGGATGAACTCTGTGTGTAATGCAGAGAATAAAACACATATACTCGAGCCTGTAACCTGAGCGTATCAGTTTCAGAGAGCTATCAGGCAAACAACAGCACAAGCTCTTAAGCCAATTTGTGTTACAGCATTCCTGGGATTGTTCTTTAAGAAAGAAATTGTTGCCTAACCTGCAGTAAAATTTTGTACAATAACTATTGCAACTATTAAGAGCTAACACACTGAGCACCTTCTGTGTCTCAAGCTCTCAATTAATCCTCATGAAACCTTGGCCTGGTAACTTCTATTATATCAGTTTAAGAGATTGAAATGAAGCTCAAGGGGATTATGTAACTTGACCAACGTCACAAAACTAGTGAGCAGAGGAGCCAAGATCTGGACCTAATTTGGTGTCCTTAATCACTATTTCCACCCTCCTCCCACAAAGAAATGAGTGTCTCTGAACAATTATAGCTTCACATTTATAAAATGAGAAATAGCATTTCAGGTTCTCAGGAAGACTGCAAATATCAGGAAATGAAATTGTTGTCAAGCACTTTGCATACAGGAAATGCTAAATGAAGCTAAATTAAATTCCACAGAGTTCTAGACAGTTAACAAGCCTTTATTAAACCCCTGCTGTTTTGGGTACCCAGCCATGACACGGGTTAAGCCTAATACTACTTAATTTATGAAAATGCTGTTATAATTATTCTATTTCTTAAATTTACATGCCCTCAAGAAGAAAGTACAATTTACAATTAAATAGACATTATTTATTCCAATTCCTTGACTTCCTTTCCATTCAGCACACCTTTAGGAGGTATCTAACTGTAGTAGACACGTCTTGGAGGGTCTGCCTAGGTCATGATTATTTCCCTCCTCCCACAATCAGCCCTCTTCCACACCCACAGAGGTGGGTGATGTACAGCCATGTTGGACCATCTGGCCGAAGCAGGGCCAGACAGCTTCTTTCTTCCATGAATTTAGAATCAAAATTTTCTCCTCAGTCCCTGTATGTGGCTGGCAGTGGCAAGTGAACTTGGAGAGAGTAGAGCATCCTTGTGTCATTTGGACAGAGGCTGAAGGGTCCAGATGACAGAGAAGCAGAAAACAGCAGCAGATGTGCAGGAGAGAAGCAAAGGAGACAGACAGAGAGACACACATACAGACAAATACAAAGCAGAGGCTTCAGAGCCCTGATGAGAAATGTGGATTTGAAAGCAGAAAGTCTTTGCAGAATCCCTATGTGATGGTGAAGCTGCCGCTCTTATTACTGTATTGTGTGGAATGAGGACTTTTCCCCAACAGATTTTATTGAGAGAATGGATAAATAAGGATGCTTTTAAAATGTAAAACTGGCAAAATGATATTGTGAGGGATTGAGGAAACCTGTACTTCATTATTCTTTTCTATTCTGGGAGATCTAGTAATTTTAAACCATGCCATTTGAAGAAATTCTCAGCTACTGTTGCATTTCTTATTTACCATCATTGCCAATAACATTCTAACCATAAAAACACACAGAAGCTTTCAGAGCTGCCCCTTGGGCATAGTACATAGTGTCCAATCTGCAAACACTCCATGAAGCATACCTCACTTTCCTCTCCATCCATGGTCCTAAGAGACGTCTTTACTATTCCAAGTCCTCAGGAAAGATCAAAGGGGGAACACTGGTGTTTCTTTTCACGTGTTGAAAGGATATGTCATTCTCTAAGTTTAATTAATAATGGACCACTTGAAACACACTGTCAATAAAATGCTGTTGTGTACTAGCAGGAAAATAAATGAGATGAAAAAAATATGCCTTTCTCATTATTCATTTGTATTGATCTAGATGTACAACCTTATGCATCACAATTTGACAAAAGGTTAAATATTAACAGAAGAATCATTAATCTAACAAAACAAATTAACACAACAATGGCTCCCCTGGTTAGCTTTACCTATACCAGGGGGCTCTGGGTGCTCTGAGGAACCTTTCAAACTGATGTCCAGTACCTCTCCTTACAGACCCAGCAATGAACCTGACTGGACCATAAGATAAATAGAAGGAGGTTGTTTCTGTGGATTGCAAACATCTTATTATACAAATGGAGGACTCCTACTATAATGTGTCTGCCATATAAAACACAGAGGCCTCTTACCAAAGAAAACATTTGAAACATTATCTAACATGGAGCTTGGCACAAATACATTTTTTTTTGGTATTATTTTAAAAATATTTTAGGCACTATAGTTCCTTTCAGTGGTAAACAAACATTTCTATGAATTTTATCAGGTTTTCCAGTTTTATTTCAGTTCATTCTTCTGTTGAATTAATAAAAATATTTTATTTTGTATGTCCTTCCATCTTTCCTTTCAACCAGGTTTCAATCCATGAATCCATCTGTGCACCCAACCCTGCCCTCATCAATGCACTCACCCAGGCAACCATCCATGTACCCAATGTGTGTATCAGTCCACACACCCAAACATGCATCCATCCATGTATCACTCATGCACCCACCTATTCATTTCTCTATCCATTGGCATTTGGGGAAATAAGTGGAGAGAGATTTGTTAGATTTTGGACAGAAGGGGAGATGAAGCATAGAGATGTTAAGTGACTTACCCAAGTCACTCAACAAATGTTATGTCTAGAATTAGGAAGTTTTATTCAATCTTTCAGAGGTTCCCGTTGTTTTTCTTATTTTTAGTTTATAAACTGCCAACATAATATTTACTGAAGATCAAAAGATTTTGATAACTTACTAATTAAATGTTTCCCCTAAGAATTGAAAGAGAAATAAAAGTCAGAATTTCAAACATAATTAGGAAGACCAGAACACTATAAAAATTATAGTCTGAAAGTTTATAGTAAAAGAGAATATGATTATGTTTCATAAATTTTTTTTTATTATGGTCCTAATTTGGTCCTAAGAGTAGGTCCCTGTCTCTTCTAAAAATACAAAAATTAGCTGGGCATGGGGGCACATGCCTGTAATCCCAGCTACTAAGGAGGCTGAGGCAGGAGAATCACTTGAACCCAGGAGGTGGAGGTTGCAGTGAGCTGAGATTGTACCACTGAACTCCAGCCTAGGCAACAGAGTGAGTGAGACCCCATCTCAAAATAAAACCAAAAGAGATAACCAAATCTTGTCTGAAGAAAAGAGAGATGACATTTCACCTTTGCCAAGCCATGCAAAACAGTCGTAATCAATTCCAAAGACACTTCACTATGCAAATCCCTTACCTTTTTCAGCGATCCTATGGATCTTATGTCATTCTTAACATTATTGCCCATATCAACCACAATTGGATACTCCTTATGTAAAAGTGCAAATATGAACACATCAACTTTCAGAAGAGGAGATTAGATTGTTTAAAGACTAAGTGGATGGTCAAAGTTAAAGAGCCACTTTTATTTAAAGTGGCTGTGTATTTGTGTAGTATCTCTTCCAGTAATATCTGAGTGATTTGAAAGTATTTTATTCAGCAACACAGAATCCTTGTGAAGTTGGTAGTATCTCATCCATCATTTAAGCGATTCCTAAAAATCCCCCTCTTCCACACAGTTTTCTAAGAGAAGGAAGATGGTTTTCTCTGGCCTCATCTTTCCTGGATCTGAAACATACCCATGGCTATTCTTTTTTCTCTATATTGTTAAAAATGCACTGACCTTCCATGCGAAATGCTGCTCAGCGGCTCTCTATATTCCTTGGCAGGGGTCCAAGTTTATTTACATCAATTTGGTAACATCCTAAAATCTCCAGCACAGGGATTAAATCAACAACATGCAGATTACAGGGAAGTATGGAATCCTGGTAAATGTTTAAAGCAGCAAAATTAAGACAGTGTGGCAATTCCTCAAGGACCTAGAAATAGAAATTCCATTTGACCCAGCAATCCCACTACTGGGTATATATCCAAAGGATGACAAATCGTTCTACTAAAAGGACACGTGCACACGAATGTTCATTGCAGCACTGTTTACAATAGCAAAGACCTGGAACCAACCCAAACGCCCATCGACGATAGACTGGATAGGGAAAATGTGGCACATATACACCATAGAATATTATGCAGCCATCAAAAACGATGAGTTTGGGTCCTTTGTAGGGACATGGATGAACCTGGAAACCATCATACTCAGCAAACTGACAGAAGAGCAGAAGATCAAACACCGCATGTTCTCACTCATAGGCGGGTGTTGAACAATGAGAACAAATGGACACAGGGAAGGGAGCACTACACACTGGGGTCAGTTGGGGGGAGATAGGGGAGGGACGGTGGGGGGTGGGGAGCTGGGGAGAGATAGCAAGGGGAGAAATGTCAGATGTAGGTGATGGGGAGGAAGGCAGCAAATCACACTGCCACGTGTGTACCTATGCAACAATTTTGCATGTTCTTCACATGTACCCCAAAACCTAAAATGCAATAAAATAAATAAATGGGGGGGAAGAAAAAAAAATCAGAAATAAAGAAATGGAGGTCATGTGAGCAGGGGTTGCACGAGGAATTACAAACCACTACAAAGAAGGCTTTAAAATTCCTTGAGGCATGTCAGAGGAGAAAACCAGTTCAATTTCAAGCCTGTATATTGGAAGGGAAAGTTTTGTGAGAATCTTGGTGTTCTAATAGGTATCTTCCAATCTCTAATTCATAGAAGTCCATTTTTGCTTGCCTTTTTACTCTATGTAGCTCTGGCCAACTTCAAAGATTGATGAAATCTGAGAGCGGTATTAGATTTAACACCATTTCAAGATGGACTTTAAGCTGAGTGAGAATGAGTCAGACAGGAAAAGAAATAGGAAGAAAGAGAAAGGTTTTGCTGATAAAACTCTTGGCCTTATAGAAAATTGAAATATTATTATTGAAATCCCCTCCAGAGATCTCTGGGGTGGTCCAAACTGCACTAAAATCATGCTGCTTCCCATGGTGGCATCTGAATAAAGATATCATGAGGTGAAATGGATTGCCATATATGTGCTGCCCCATCAAAATCAGAAATTCCCTAAAATCAGTGTCATTTTGGAGACATGTTTACCATGCATGAAATATTTGGGCTGTGCTAAGCAGAGAACCCAGTTACATTGGGTCAGCATCTCAGAAGTTATTTTCTTCAAGAAGTTTAGCTCCATGGTATAAGGGATCAGTTACAGAATACTAATAACAGTTTAATGGTTTCCTCACTTTGCCTTCAGGGGCATCATCAAAATCTTGTTCTGATTCTATCAGAAACCAAGATTTTAAGTATGTAGCTAAACAAAATTTCCATAAAATGAGAGATGCAAAATAAGATTGAAAGTGATAAAATGTTTAGAAGCAGTGCTTGACAATTCTCAAAGCATAGAATAAGAGTTCAAAAATATGACATCTCTACTGAGCCAAAAATTAATGTCCAATATAAATTCTCTCTGATATGCTGATGATTAGATGCCAATACCATTTGGCTAATACTAAATCCCACACCATTCTTTTTAGCTTTATGTCTGAACTGTAACAGAAGATTTATTAACACAACCTTTTTAAGTTCCCAAATGATAGCATTAAGGTTACAACATAGGCTTCTTAATACACATTTTAAAGTTAATTTTTTACACAATGTAGTTAAAAATTATGAGCTATGAAGTCCGTAGGCCTGGGTTAGCCCATTGACTCAGCCATGTATTAATTAAGTATCTTGTGAAATTTACTTAACCCACCAGTGCTTCTATTTCCTCAACTGTAAAATGTGGATAATATTTACTATTTCACAGAATTGTTATAAAGATTAGAGATAATACATTGAAGGTTCTTATTCTAGTAACAGATACATGGCAGACTTTCCATACATAATAGCTATTTCTATCACTGTCGTGAGTTGAATCCTCAAATCTTCCCTATGTTTTCTTATCATACAACCAAGTGTTTAAGTAATTCCAGGAGTTTTTTTTTTTTTTTTTTTTTTTTTTTTTTTTTTTGGAACAGGATTTTACCTCTGTTACCCAGGCTGGAGTGCAATGGCGCGATCTCGGCTCACCGCAACCTCCGCCTCCTGGGTTCAGGCAATTCTCCTGCCTCAGCCTCCTGAGTAGCTGGGATTACAGGCACACGCCACCATGCCCAGCTAATTTTTTGTATTTTTAGTAGAGACGGGGTTTCACCATGTTGACCAGGATGGTCTCGATCTCTTGACCTCGTGATCCACCCGCCTCGGCCTCCCAAAGTGCTGGGATTACAGGCTTGAGCCACCGTGCCCGGCCAATTCCAGGAGTTTTAAGGTAAATCTTAAATTTTTCTACCATTCTTCCAATATAAATGCAAGGTAAAGAAGGTATTCTAGTTGAGATTTTTTTCCTCCAATCATTTTTTCTCATCATTATGTATTTGTTGAAGAACCTGTGCCATTTGACATGTAGAGTCTCCCACTGTCTGGATTTTATTGGTTGCACACACAGATGATTCAACATGAGCCTCTTTCCTTGGTATTTCTTGCAGACTGACAACTAGATCAAGAGGCTTAATTACACTCCAGTTTGATGCTTTTGGCAAGACTAATGGTGGTAGTGGGTTGTTTCACCTGGAGACACATCATGTCTTCTTTGTCACTCTTTTTTGATGTTAGTAGTCATTCATGCTCAATGTCTAAATGCATCACGAATTAATGATATTTTTAATCCAAATTTGGGATTTTAAGAATTTTAATTTTCCTATTATACTTGTATACATACATGAGTCTTAGAATAACAATACTAAAGACATCAACAATGATTCCTGATAACAGAATATTTTTTATAAATGCTCTCCCATCTTTCTCCTCATTTTATTGTGATACTATGTCAGCATTCTCAAATCATACAAGTATCACTTACCAGAATTTTTCTCTTCTAAGTCATAGACACACAAGTACTGTAACAACACATTTAGTGCCTACTGCCAGAGGTCTCTAGTCATTTTGGTAATCTGAACATGATTCTCTACTAGATTCCTTGACCAAAAAAAAAAAAAAGATAATGGGAAAGGTAAGCCCTGAAATCTTACATTTCAATTTATGTTTACTTTTTTCCTTTTAACTAAATTTTTAAATTGTGGTAAAATAAACAATAACATTTACCATTGCTACCTTTTTTCTAAATTTTATTTTTAAAGACAGAGTCTTGCTCTGCTGCCCAGGGTGGAGTGCAGTGAGTGGTTCAGGCTTGTTTCGAATTCTTGTGCTCCAGCTACCCACTTGCCTCAGCCTTCCACAGTGTGGGGATTACAGGTATGAGCCACCATGCCTGGCCTGTTACCATTTTTAAGTGTAAAGTTGGGTGGTAATAAATACATTTATATTCTCTTTTCCTCCCTTTCATCTCCCCACTTCCATTTATCTTTCCTAGCCTCTAATAAGTACCAATCTAATCTCTACCTTCATAAGATCCATTTTTTAAATTTCCACATATGAATGAGAACATGCAACATTTATTTTCCTGTGCTTGGCTTATCATGGCCTCTGGTTCCATCTATGTTGCCACACATGACAGGATTTTATTTCTTTTATGGTTGAACAATACTCCATTGTGTATATATATCACATTCTCTTTATTCATTTGTCCACTGATGGGTACTTACGTAGGTTGATTTCAGCTATTGTGAATAGTGCTGTAACATGGGAGTGCAGATAGCACTTCAATATATTCATCTTTTTTTTTTTTTTTTTTTTCCTTCGGTAGTGGAATTGCTGGATCATATGGTAGTTCTATGTTTGGTGTTTTGAGAAACTTCCACTCTGTTCTCTGCAATGGCTGCACTTACTGTTTTACACTCCCACTAACAGTGTATGAGGGTTCCCCTTTCTCCACATCCTCACCAGAATCTGTTACTGCCTATCTTCTTGACACAAGTCATTTTAAGGGGGGTGAGATGAGATCTCATTGTGGTTTTGATTTGCATTTCTTTGACAACTAGAGATGAAGATTTTTTTTTTTTTGCATACCTGTTGGCCATTTATATGTATTCTTTTGATAAATGTCTGTTTATATCTTTTTCTCATTTTTAAGTTAGATTGTTTCTTTTGCTATTGAGTTGTTTGAAACCCTCTGGTCATTAATCCCTTGTCGGATGCTTTGTTTGCAAATACTCTCTCCCATTCTGTGAGCTGTCACTTTTCTTTTTTGATTGTTTCCTTTGCTGTGTAGAAGCTTTTGAGCTTGAGTTCCAGCTTATTTTTTAATTTGGTTGCCTGTGCTTTTGAGGTCTTACACAAAAAATCTTTGACCAGACTAGTGGCCTGGAACATTTCTGCAATGTTTACTTCTAGTACTTTCATGGTTTCAGGTCTTAGCTTTAAGTCTTTAATCTATTGATTCAGTTTTTGTTTATGATACGTAGTTTCCTTCTTCTACATAATAGTTATCCTGTTTTCCTACCCCTATTTATTGCAACAACTGCCCTTTCTCCATTATATGCTCCTTCGTCAAAGATGAGTTGGCTGTAAATGTGGATTTATATATAGGTTTTCTATTCTGTTGCATTGGTCTATGTGTATATGTTTATGCCAATACCATGCTGTTTTGGTTACTATAGCTTTATAGTAAATTTTGACATCAGGTAGTATGATCCCTACAGCTTTGTTCTTTTTGCTCAGCATCGCTTTGGCTCTTCAGAGTCTTTTGTGGTTCTATATAAATTTTAGGATTCTTTTCCCTATACTTGTGACGAATGTCACTGGTACTTTGTTAGGGATGGCAGTTAATATGTAAATTGCTTTTGGTAGTATCGTTATTTTAACAATATTAATTATATCAATCCATGAGCATGGAATATCTTTCTGCTTTTTTGTGTCCTCTTCAATTTCTTTCACCAGAGTTTTGTATTTTTCCTATCGTAGACCTTTTGCTTCTTTGTTTAGATTGATTGCTTGTTATTTTGTAATATTGTAGCTATTGTAAATGAGATTTCTTTCTTGATTTTATTTTCAGATTGTTTGCTATTGTTATACATAAATATTACTGATTTTTGTATGTTGATTTTGTATCCTGCAATTTTATTGAATTTGTTTTTCAGTTCTAACAGATTTTTTGTTTGTGGAGTCTTTAGTTTTTTCTGGGTATAAGACCGTGTCATCTGCAAACTAGGCTAATGTGGCTTTCCTTTCCAATTTGGATACTAATGACTGTCTATGCCCTTTACACTGAAAGGTCAATTTTGGTGGATGATGATTCTTTCCTCATGTCTTCTTTATTCCATTTTCTTCTGAAGTAAAATGTTGCTGTCAAATAATCTGAGAAAATTTGATATTCTCTCCCATGTAAGTCAAGGTTTTTTTTTTGTTAGTATGCCCAAATGTTATTTTCTATTTATTAAAAAAACAGTTTAGATATTTTATTGGAATATATCTTGCTTCTGGTTGATACTGAAAAATCTCTTTCATAGTATGCACTTCAAAAAATTTTAACTCCAGAATAAAAGCCTTAATTATATTTTCAGTATTTGCTCTGCTCCCTTGCTTCCGTTTTCTTTCTCACAAACTCCCATTATCTATATACTGGATCTTCTTTGCCTCTTCAATATATGTCAATTTCATGTGAATCCTTTTTATCTCTTCATTTCTTTTTGATTTTAAAAAATTCCCCCCTTTTTATCTTCTTTTTTTTTTTAAGGCATTACATTATGTTTATTTACTCCTTTTTTCCTTTAGTTTACCCATTATTTTTAAATGATTTTTTCTTTTTAATTTCTTCCTTCAGCTCTGTCACCTAATTTGAATATTTCTAATTTTGATTTGTTTTTTTCATATCTTATATCATTTTCTCAATGTTTAGATTGTATTTAAAATAGAATGTCCCAATATTTTATCTTTGTTTTTTGAGTATGTATCTCTGGCATGTTTTCATCATTTATAAGGATGTCTTCTACCACTTATTCTCTTTCTTTGTCATGACAATTTTGTATGGGATTTGACCTAGATACTTTTCTTTCACTCGTATCTATGTAAAATTACTCTCCTTGAACTTTTAGAAGAAAGCTTGGTTCAGAGAAGGTTTCATTTACTTAATAGAACTCCCTTTTCAGTTGTTTTCACGTAGTATTAAAAATACGGTGGCCTGTGTTTGAGATTCTTTGTATCTGTCCCTCTCTCCTATTTTTATCCAGATTTGTTCTTCTGTTGCATCTATTGTTCTGTCCTGATTAATTTTGATTCATCTCCCAACAGTTTCTCCTTGGTACAGAGTCCTGTCCTGGATGAGCCTTGGGAAGTCAGAGTTGAGAGTTCATGCAGTTAAGACTGCCCCAGCTCCTCAAGACCTGAGAGGCACTCCTCTGTTATAAGATGCAGCAAAATCCTTCCCTGTTTTGCTGCCACTTTAAAATTGTCCTGCCCTGCATTTCAGGTAGTGTCTGTTGGCTTTTGGGGGGTTTTCCTGTTCTTGGGTCTGTCAGATGCCCATTGCTTTCCTCTGCTTTCTGTTAGACAAATGCTGATACTGGCTTGCATTTTGATATTTGAAGTATATACCCTGTCACTTTGCTTTGCTCTGAAACCATGAGCTTTGGTTTACTGAGTAGTCTGCTGTCTGATTCTATGTGAAGATGCAGGAGGATGCAAACATTTTGCTGCCACTGTTGCTACTATTTCCAAACCTCCTGATTTAATAGTTTTAACAAGCAGAAATGATTATCTGCTTTGATTTACCAGAAAGTAGGTTTTTGAAAGAAAATAAATCCGAAAGAATGAATTTGGGTTTTTGCCTGGGTACTTTGAATCTCTTCCAGGAAGGCACTATGGGCCTCTGAGTTTTAATGTTATCAAAACTGTTTTAGGAGACCACAGGTGTAGAATCAATACAAAAAAAATTAGGAAAATATTTTTCATTATGCAGTGATATTTGCGATTGATCCCTTAGGCCTCTTTGTTGTCTCAACTCTATTTTCCACCTTAAACCTCAATGGATGGAACGTTGTAAGGCACTTAGAATGCTGAGTCTGATCCCTGATGATCTGATTCTAAATGGATCACAGCCGGGAAATTAACAACCCAGGCACAGCCTGTTGCTAGTGTTTATGTTGTGGGCACTCTGCTCTTGTTTTCAGCCAAGGCAGAAGCTTTCTTAAATGTGAATCTTTCCGAAATTCTGCATTGACTTACAAAGCACAGATCAAGTTAATTACTTTATTGTAGAAAAAAATTATCTTGGGGGAAAATAAATATTAATAATGCTAGATATTCCTGTCTATTCCATTATAAGGTAAAATCTGATCCACATGAAGGTGGTGCTGAGATAAATATATCTTCTTTCAAACTAATTATTTATTATTATTTCTAAGTAATAGTTTTGAAAATTTCAGCTATTAATTTCTGGGATCCTAAAATAAACATTTTATATACGTAGGTAATAAGTATCAACTAATAGAGATATTGTTAATGACTTTCTGTAGCTCTGTGTTGCTAAATCACATGAATTCAATTTTATCAGGTCTCTGAAGCTGGACATCAGCTTCCAGGATGTAATGTCTCTGATTTCACCGGAGAGTGTCTATGCCATACTATTGACAGGGCCATGGTGCATGACTGGTCTATTTTACTTTATGACAATCCTACCAGAATTGCTTATCATTTAGCCAGAATACTGAATGTTGCCCATCAAGGAACTGGATTTTGATGGTGCCAAAGAGAAGGAAAACAAAATTATTCAAAATAATTTTCTTTTCTTTTTTTTGAGACAGAATTTCTCATTTGTCACCCAGGCTGGAGTGCAAAGTTGCAATCTTGGCTGGCTGCAACCTTTGCCTTCCAGGTTCATGCAATTCTCCTGCCTTAGCCTCTGAAGTAGCTGGAACTACAGACGCCTGCCACCATGCACAGGTAATTTTTGTATTTTTGTATTTTTAGTAGAGACAGGGTTTTACCATGTTGGCCAGGCTGGTCTTGAACTTCTGATCTCAGGCGATCCACCTGCCTTGGCCTTCCAAAGTGCTGAAATTATAGGTTTGAGCCGCTGCGCTTGGCCACATTTCTTTAACAATAAATTCCATCATGATAATAACTAAATCTTAATTCTTGGGGATAATAGTTTTCATATATATTGTCTTCTAATCCAAGACTCCTTGGATTGAAAGCAAAATTTGTGTGTGTGTGTGTGTGTGTGTGTGTGTGTGTGTGTGTGTGTGTAGAAAGAGAGGCACTTATAGAGACAGACATAGACAGAGATTTAGATATCATTTAGGTCTAGATATCAACCTATAACAAACTAGTTTTAACAATGTAAGTATCATTTACCAAGAATCAGAGATCATTCTGGAGCTACATCCAGCTTCAAAAATGGGAAGTTAATAATTGTAAAAACCTTCTGTCTTGAGACCACATCTTATGAGAACTTCCCTTAACATAAAGCACCTCTAGGAAGAGGTCTTCCTGCCACCCATCACCTGGTTTGGTCAGAGCACAAAAGACAGGCATATACTGAAATTAAGGTGACCAAACCATGCCAAATATGAGATAATAAAAAATAGTTAAGCAGATTTCTGTTCTATATACATTATCTTCTGAATGATTCTGGCTTGAGCTCATTTGGACTTTTCAACAAGACCCTGCACATTTCCATATTTCAACTTCTCCAAAAGTCAAAACCTGCCCTTGTCTCCCTCCAGCATCTGCTCTGTTGCCATTTCTGCTTTTCCCTGTTGAGTGAATGAGGCATGCCAAGGAACCATGATGGAGAGGTCACTTAATTTTTGTTTGTAAAACCAAATCTCCTGTGCTTCCCATAATTACCAATCAATTTTACATAAATAGCAAAATTAAGTCCCATTATTCTCATTTACCACAAAATTAGAGAAATTAATTAAACATGGAAAAAGTGCTGATGCCTGCCAAATCACTGCTTCCAGTAGATAGAAACAAATTCAGAAATTACATACAGGCAGGAAGAAAACTCAGCACAGCATCCAGAAATACAGTGAAGTGTTGCAACTGAAAATACTGTTTAAGTAGTCTAGATATCTATGCACTAAAACGTTTCTGAGTTTCTCTCCTGAAGCTAGGATAAGGAAGACACATTCTTCCCTTAGAGATGGGATATGGTTTGGCTGTGTCTCCACCCAAATCTCATCTTGAAAATTCCCATGTGTTGTGGGAGGGACCCAGTGGGAGATAATTGAATCATGAGGGCGAATCCCCCCACACTATTCTCATGGTAGTGAATAAGTCTCAGAAGATCTGATGATTTTATAAGGGGTTCTCCCTTTCACTTAGCTCTCATTCTGTCTTGCCTGCCACCATGTAAGACATGCCTAATTTAGCCTTCTACCACGATTGTGAGCCCTCTCCACCCACATGGAACTGTGAGTCCATTAACCCTCTTTATAAATTACCCCATCTCAGGTATGTCTTTAACGGCAGTGTGCAAACAGACTGATACAAGAAAGGATTGGGCATCTTTGCAACGCAAGGTGTGGGTTTCTTTTCTGTTGTTATTTCAGGAAGGTTTTCATTTGGTTTGAGTTGGAATAACCTATAAATGGGGAAGAGAAGGCAAACTGAAGACATGCTTTCCAACCTAACTTTGTCAGAGAAAATTGCATTCGTGTGACTGTTGCTAATGAGTTCAGTTAAATTCCAGAAATCACACCACAGAAGCGTCCATATCTATATGAAAGATCATGTTGTGCTTAAGACCAAATTCCTGAAATAAATGAGGAGCAGATGGAGAAGAAGGGGTGAGGGTGGGTGTTTGGACTTTCACAATGTTGGGTATTGGGCTTAACAATGCTCAGATCTGTTAGAATGTTTAGAAATGTTGAGGCTAAAGATGGTGAGGTAGTTTCACAAACTAGAAAAGAAAGATTCAAACAAGATAAAAATGTGCTTCAAGGATTGTCTAAGAGTCCCTTGCAATTACTTCCATTATGAAACAATGAAATATATACTATGCCTTAAATAAACCCACCAAAATTATATCCCCTTTTAATGGTCAGTCTACAGTACAAAGATCTTCATATCTTCCTTAATGAGATTTTTATTGCTTATGTATATTTGTCTTGCACTGATTTTTGCCTCAGGAACCCTGAATTATGTTACCTCAAGTTGTTTCTGGTAAGCATGCAAGCATCCACCCAATTTTTGCTATGAAAATGGCAAAAATTCACTCTTGGCAAAGTGAAAGCAATTGGAACACAGTTTAATTAGCTGCCTTCTGTAAATATGCCATTATTCTTCTAGCTCTGTGCTGGAGTTATATTTACAAAGGGAACAGATAGCAATAATTATTTGGGGTTGTAGTTAGTCAGTATTAGTTAATGCCTCAGCATAATTGAGAGGAAATTAAGACAAGTGTAGATTATGGGTACAAAACAGAGGATAAATGAGCATCTACCAGAACATAAATTTTACCTGTACTTTTGGGCATGGATAAGGAACTCAACTGCACAGAGAAGCAACAAGTTCCTTATCTGTAATCTATTTAACAAGAAGCATGAGCAATCTGTATTGTCTAATTTTGAATAATTCACATTCTGGGCTTTCCGTTATAGAGATTCACTCTCAGATCAACTTTTCTTGGTGAGGCAACATACTTCTGAGCTACCTCGGTTTTCTTTGACTCAGGGGAAGCCAGAGAAGACAAACTCAGTCTTATCAGCCAGAGCCAACAAAAGAGAGGAGTCTGTCATTTCCAAAATACTCGGTGTATCCCAACATCAAATATAGAATGAGTTAGGTATGTTTCTGGCTTTCATCAGATTATTGAAAGTTGACTTATTTTTAAAGTTTCAGCTTTAATATTGTTAACAGTCATTAGTTAGGTAAATATGACCCATAAAGGTTTTATAGCCTCTGTCTGTAGAAATTCTGGGGAACAGGTCATTTTGGGAAGGCCAGCCTTTGCTAGAGTCCAGACACAAGAAAAGAACACCCAGAACCCCCACTCCCCGCCCCCCGCCCCGCCAATTCTATAGTTTGTAGTGAGGGGAGCAAAATCATATAGTGTGTGAAGAATGTGGACTTTGGAGTCAGATGTGTCTGGACCGCTGTTCAGGTTCCACTTTTTGCTAACTCTGAGATCTTGAGCACGTTATTTAACTTCCTGTTTACTTCATCTGAAAGATGGGGATGACATAGGACTTAATGATTAGAAGTACTGAATAAGATAAGTCACCTAAAGCACTCAGCGCTGAGCCAGACACAAAAAAGGTGCTCACTTAGTTGGAACAGCGACAACTTCTGGTAATATTTCTACTCTACCATCATCTCCTGAGAGCTGTTTAAATCCACTAACATACAGAGCAGGATTTTGTTTCATATACGGTGACAAAGAAAAATCTCGGTTGGGGAGGCACTAGGGGAGGAAGTAGAAAGTGCTGGGTTTGTCGCTCAGCCGGCACCACGCACTGAGTTTGAGGTTGTACAGTCAGACGGGTGACAGGTAGACAGAATCCTCCTTTTTTCTGTTTCGTTTTGATTTGTGTATTGATTTTTTTTTTTTACATGTGAGGCTTGGTAACATTTTAGCTCAAAGCAGAACTGCAGTTCCTAGGATGAATGGGGAGACCCCAGGCATGATCGGGGTGGCCTTGAGGTCTGAGTGACAAAATGTGACAGGCTATGGAAGAGAGGCTGTTTTCACCATTGCATGGTGCCCCTCACACTCTGGCACACCTGCCACTGTAAACCTTAGGAGCACACAGAAGCAGCCTTGGCAGAGTTCTCAACATGGATCCTAAGGACTGGAGGTTTCCACCCAGTGGTTGGGCACTAAGTGCTGGGAGAGTTGGGTGATGGGGGAGGCAGGTGGGGACAGCAGCTCACAGATCTTTCTGGGTGCAGGTCAGAGGCACCATTGGCGGAAATATCTGGATGGTCAATTTCTAACTGGGGGGCAACCAATGATCATAGAATCTGGTCATTTACTTTGTAGCATGCCTTGAGTCATTATCATGGGCTCTGAGGATCTGTGAAGGCCAGGTTGGTGTTCATATACTTTGTAATAAGGTTAGCATTCATAAAAACATGGAGACTTTGTTAGGTGAAGCAAAAAGACTCCCCAACTCTCACCAAAGTAGTGATGCACGATCTTTGCCTTTATGCATCTACTTTCAGCCAGAATTCCCTGCATCTGGCCATCAACTCCTCTAAAGGGAGAAAAGGCTAAGGTCCTCCACCAAGGACCTGTTCAGGATGCCTGGCTTTTCATCCAGCTCCGGGGAGTGACTTCATGGAGCACTGGAACTCCTGGGCTAAGGAGACCAAGGCAAATGTCCAACTCGATTTCTGCAGGTCTTGGTTTCGGGACATATTTTTGCATGTTTTACATCTCAGAGATGAAACTCATCTCTAGACAACTATCCCCTTGGATAATATTTTGAAATATGTTCAAACTTACAGAAAAATGTGACAGATAAATATACAAAAAATCATGTATTCTTCATCCAGATTCATGAATTTTTAAAGAATTTATCTTGTGGATACGTATTAGTATTTTTTATGAACCACTGAGAGTAGGTTGCATACTTTATGTCTCTTCACTTCGTAATACTTCAGGGCATGCATCTTCAGAATAAGGATGTTCTCTAATGTTACCACAGTACAGTCATCACATTCAGGAAATTTAACTCTGATGTACTATTTTTATCTAGCCTACAGTGTATTCTCTAATTTTGACAATTGTTAGGACAATGCTCTTTGGCCAGTATTTTCCTTTTAATAAAGGTTCCAGTCTAGGATAATTTATTGTATTTTGTTTTTATGTCTAGAGTGGTTTTTGAGGGACTTACAACCTCTGTTCATTTTCTGAAATCCTGACTCAAGATGTAACTGGACCCTTTCATCTGCGCTACGTGTATCGAGCATTCTGATCCATTTGGCACAGAGGGACACCATCTCCACTCTCCCCTGGGCTGCCATGCTCATGCTGGTGACCTTGTGTCGGGATCCTGGATGGGCTTCACCTCAGTGCAGGATCTCTGCATGTGCCTCACTGCAGGATGACAGGGATGAGATGCAGAGTCCTACAGTTTCTCTATCAGGGCAGACGTAGAAATGGCCAGGTTAACAACAGTCACGGGGTGGTAACGCCCACTGACTCAAGACGCTGGGCTAAGATGCTAGAGGCCTCCCCAACTCAATCCCCAAACCTACTGCTTCTAAAAAGACCTCAAAACAGACGACTACCTTTGACTTTTTGTAGCCCTATTATAACAGGACTTTGTTTCATCAACGATTTGCATGGAGGCAAGAAGTATCTGGTGCGCAGGGCCTGAAGTGGCCTGAGGACAGAGAGGCATCAGCAGGGACATACAAAGGAAGTCATGGTGTCTGATATTCAAACCCAGTAATGTCCCCAGTGTCAGTCCTGCCCCGCTCTGGGAGGAACACCATGGCATGGTGCTGGCAGTGCCAGACAGGTACTCTGGAGGTTCCAGCTTTAGGGATCAGTCTCATTAGGAGAGCCACATCTGGGCACTCATGGAGACCTTGATGCTGGTGGAAGAGCCCAGGAGCTCAGCCAAAGTGAGAACTCTCAGAAGATATGGCTGGCCCCAAAAGCTACCCTGAGGGTGAGTGACAATGACTCAGAGTGAACTTGTGGACCCCTAGGAAAAACATGGAGTGTGGGGACTGAAGCCTACAGTGAGAAGCACACAAAAGAGAGCAACAGGTTGTTGACTCAGGGGCCTGATCCCACCTGCACATTGCCCATTCCAGCGGGAGTGGCACACAGCACAGCCACCTCTTGTTGCCTCCCTCCTCAAGGGCTGAGCTGGGTGTTGGCAAGGTGGTGCTTGTAAGTGCCTTTAAACAAGGACTGGCACTTACAATTACATCTCAACTGTGGAGTTTCCAAAAGAATGTTCTACAGATGACCAGCCCCATGACATGGTCTTCCAGAAGAGACTCCTTAGCGTAAAAAAATATATAGAAAACCCTCCAAGCTGTGGCCTTTTTTTTAGAATTAAGACCTCTGAGAGAAAAAAGTTTAATCCAATGTTCCTGGGGTTGCTCAGCCAGGGAACCATTTTGTATAGTGGTTATACCAGTGTGACTATGTGTGTGCATGCACGTGTCTGTGTGTGTGTGTGTGTGTGTGTGAGAGAGAGAGAGAGAGAGAGACAGAGAAAGAGAAAGAGAGAGGGAGAGAGATTGCACATATGTGTGTATGCCTATGTACATGCGGTAGCCAATAGCATTCCACAGACCCCGCTCCGAAAACATGCTCCTGGTAAATTGACTGCAAGAAGCAGGCCTCTAGCCTGTCCTGCCAAAAGCCCCCCCAAGCCCCGAAATGCATTCTGCAGCTGGCACTACTACCCTCTGGGTACTGATGGCAGCTCCTGACTTGGAGCGTAGCCCCTAAAACAGGGCGTCTTTCTGGGCATAGAACATTCCTACTCTGGCAGTAGAAAGGAAGGAAGTGGTCCACCTGAGCCTTGGGAATTGAGACTTTTAGGAATTGGGATGTGAAGGCTGAGCCCGCGGAACCCAGAGACCAGCCACAGTCCCATTTGCAGAGGCAACAGGATTTCTAACCAGGCCTCAGGCACTATTACTTGAGTTGTTAAGAGACAGCTGTCTTCACCTGATAGAGGTTTTCACGAGGCCTGAAACTAAGCCCTTCTGGCAAAAATCCATCCTATATGCCCATGAGGCACTTCCAAAATCCAAATGTTATAAAGTCTAACAGCACACAGGAAGCTGATACGTACACCTAACCTGTATTTTCTCACCCAAATGGGGTACCCAAAACTGTGTCTGGAAATAGAGCACACAACAGAGGAAGGCAAGTGGAGTAGGGACGAAGGGAAGAGGGGAGATGGGGAGAGAACAGCAGAGAGAGATCTAAGTTAAGCCTTCAGAATTGTGACACTCCCGGCCAGTGCTGGCCATGAGACACCTGCTGAGGAAGGAGACAAAGTGCCCTTTGCTTCTTTTTATTTTATTTTTAATTGATACATAATAATCGTACATACTTACTGGGTACATCATGAGGTTACGATATGTACAATGTATAGTGGTCAAATCAGGGTAATTCACATACATCAACTCAAGCATAGATCATTTTTTTATGTTGGGGATATTCAAAAGCCTCTCTTCTAGCTATCCAAAATACATAATAAATTATGGTTAGGTATAGTCATTCTACAGCGCCCTTTGATTCTGAGCCAGAGAAAAGAGACACACTCAAAAAAGACGTAAAATAACTCTGCTGAGACGAACATCTTGCATGCCCATTTGCTCTGCCAAACAGTCAAATCCCTCCAATCATTTAGAAATACGGGGTTATCTTGGGATATGGAGTGTGTCCCTAACACCAGTCTGGACTCACCAACTGGGACTGTATTTCTGGTTTAGAATTAGCATGGACACAAGCTCAGAGGCAAAACTCACCAAAAAAAAAAAAAAAAAAAAAAAAAAAAAAAAAGAAAGAAAGAAAAAAGAAAAAAATACTCACAGAGGCAAAGAATGGAACATCGAGAAAATGCTCTCACAAGCAAAATCTCAGACGAATGACAAGGCTGCCATGAAACCAAGGAATATACAGTAGAAAATTCATTCAGGCAATTAAGGCACGAGGGCCATTAACTTAGTGACAAATTACCAGCCCTGGAGTTAACTGCTGTTTGCTAGCTGGGTGACTTTAGAAGCACTACCAAACCTCTCTGGACTTTATTTCCCTCATCAGTAAAGTGGTGATTAGAAGTTCCTACCCAGTCGTGCTGCTGTGAGGTTTTAAGATTTTCTTAGAACAACACCTGGTACATAGTAAGCATTGAATAAATGATAGCTGTTATGGTTGTTGTTGTTGTTATTATTAACTTAACATACAGTATGTTCAGCTAACCAGGACATAGGAAAATGGTAGCAGAATTAAATTCTGAGCAAAAAGGACAGCTTAGCACGTTCTTATATGAGAGGAGGAATCCTGCTGTGAGTTAACTCTTGGTGGCTTTTGCTGGTGATGCTGAGTTACTCCTGGGAAAATAAGCACAAGGCTACTGCTATAGTGTCAAGATTCGACATTACAATCACTGTGTATCCATGCATCACGTTATTCTATGGATTAAACAATATAATGCATGTAAAATGCTTAGTCCATAGTGGCATTTAATAAATAGCTGCTATTATTTCTGTTATTCTCATTATCAATATCATTACAGCAATAATAATACTGTCACATAATCTAACACGGAACGATCCAATTTACAATCTAACAATCGTGCAGATGGAGTGCTCAGCTGCAGCCTACCTATTTTCCAAAAGGGGGTTAAAATGGATTTTCATCTTTTCCCCTTTTACGGTGAGATAATGAATATAAAAGTGTTTCGTAAATTCTAATGCACATTTCATCTTTTGTCTGAGAAATTAAAAAAAATTAAAAGGCTCTCCCAATTTATGGTCTCCAAGGTATTTTGCCTGCTACACTTTATATTCAAAGTGTTACCAGTACTTTTTCTCCCTGGTTCTCAGCAGTGGAAACGCTACGCCAGTTGAAAGCCTCTGGCTGGTACACAGGAGAAACTCCGCCATCTGCTGGCCGCTCCGGAGAACTGCTCGGGAGAGGCTGCCCACAGACGGTAACTTACCGGCGTGGTAAAGCAGCAGGACAGCTGAGGGTCACCTGCCCGGTGGTTTGAGGTCCAAGGGGCATGGAGAGCTCAGCCATCATTGCAGTCTCTGGAGGGTCAGAGCTTGAATCCGTCTGCCATGCTGCTGCAGGTGTGGCATCTGGCCCTGCCTGTCTCTCAGGAGACCTGCCTTTGCCCCTCTAGAAGCAGGTGATAATTCAGAGAGAGCAGGCCTGAGGTGCCAATCACTCTGTTCCTTGGTGTTTTGCCCCATTCCTGGCCTGGCGGCACATCAAAGCCCATTGCCTTCTGGCCTCTGCTGGGGGCTTGGGCAATCACAGGCTCCAGTTCTCGTTGGCCATTTCCCTTCCTTGCCCCAGGGCCTCAGCCATGTGTGAGACAATGTAGCCCACCAGGAATTGAGCAAGGGGCTACCTGCACTGAGCTGGGTGATCAGAAATGCTGGCCAACCCCAGGGCTCACTGCGCCGGGCTCCACCTCTCCTGGGCAGTGAGCAGCTCTGGTCAAGTCCCTATTTTAAACACGTTTCCACACAGAGAAGGCCTCATACACAATGGAAGGCTCTTAGCACCTAGAAAGAGGACTCTAGGAGACTTTCTCAGACAAATGCATGAATGTGTGGACGATGCAGAAGCTGACCCACGCTGGGTACCTACCATATGCCAGGTATTGTCGCATGAGTTTTTATGGATTAAGGCACTTAATCCTTATATCAGTTCTCTGAGGAAGATACTATTACTGTAATTATTTTACAGGTGAGGAAACTGAGGCATAGACAGTACCAGCAGCTTACACAAGGATTTCTGGCTTGCCACTGGTAGAGCTGGGACTTGAACCCAGGCTGCCTGGCTCCAGAATTCACATTTCCAATCCCTATGTTTGATCTAAATACTTGATTTAACATTGAAAGACCAAACACAATAGTACTGCTTATGCACAATTTCATGTTCATGGTTCCAGTTACCCAAAGTCAATTGGGGTCAGAAGATTTTAAATGGAGAATTCCAGAAATAAACAATTCATAAATTTTAAATTGCATGCTGCTCTGAGTGTGATGAAATCTCACATCAACCTGCTCTGTCTTGTCTGAGACCTGAATCCTCTGTCTGTCCAGTGTGTCTGCCCTGTCTACACTTCCTGCCCATTAGTCACTTGGCAGTGAGCTTGTTTATCAGACTGACTACCAAGGTACTGTGTGCTTGTATTCAAGAAATTTGTATTTTATTTATTAAAAGCCCCAAAGCATAAGAGTAGTGATGCTGGCATATTGTTGTAATTGTTCTATTTTTATTATTGTTCTCATTAATCTCTTACTGTGCCTAATTGAAACATGTATGTATAGGAAAAAACACAGTATATACAGGTATACAGGGTTTTGTACTAGTCATAGTCTCAGGCATCCACCGGGGGTCTTGGAATATTCGGCTGAAGATAAGGGTGGAGTACTGTAATGCAGTAGAATGAGAGGTCACTGACATAATGGAGTCTTACGATCACAAGCAGAGGCTCTCTGGTACTGACAACGGGGACCCAACTTGAGGGATCACAGATGAGTGATGACTAGAGTGAAAGAAGGAGATTTTGGGAAAAGAGGAACCCAGGGAGAATCAGGGATAGGTCAGTACAGGATTATGAGAACATGAGAGAGATAGAGACCAACAGGAAAACAAAGACCAAGGGGCAAAAGACGTACGTATTTACTTAGTCTTCCTATTTATTTATATGTATTATTGAAACTGAATAAGCTTAGCTCAACCACAGGACCCAGAAGCTGGTGGAGTTGAGGAGGGGCAAGGCTGAGAAACAGCATGAAATAGCTCCATTGCCAGACTGGGGGTTGGCCTTGGTGTTAAACCACTGCCCAACATAGCAGGACTGGTAGACCACCTTCCATGGCCTCAGTGTGGTGGACTGCTCACAGCCACCCATCCCCGCCACCGACAGGCCCTGCAAATGGCACTGTCACTCTCACGAGGTCTACAAGAAGCCAGTCACTGAGGGTGCAGGGGAGACCAGGAGACTGCACTACGTACTACATGCACCCCACCCTCAGGGAGCTTATAATCTAGTAGGGGCAAGGGAAGGCCACAGAATGCAAACAGGTAAAGTAAGTAAAATAGTTACAAATGGGAAGATATGCTTTAAAAGAAATTAATACTGTGCTGGAGAACACTGGGGAAAAAGACCCACTGAGCACAGAGAAGAACCAAGGATTTGAGCCAGGGGTTCAATGTTTGGTCAGGCCTCTCATTTCGAAGGGGCTGTCATTCCCAATGCTGCGGAGCCTTACAAAGGTACAGGGGGAAAACTTACAGACTGAAAGATACCACACTCGTGGCTCTCACTGGTCCTGTGCCAGGACTTTACCACCACAGTGCAGGACTCAGGTTCTATCCTACATGTTCTTTTAATGAATTCTCCATCTTCTTGTGAGTCAGTGAATTTGAATTCCATTTCATTTTCTATTGTGATAGACAAATTTGGCTTTTCATTTTGCGGGGGACCTGGGAGCCTCAAAAGCAGGCGTTTCTAGCTGCTGGTGCTGAGGAAGGCCTCCAGGAATGGGATGGCTTTCAAGCTGAGAGCTGCAGGGAGAGCTGGGGGAAGAAGGGCACTTCCAGCTGTATCATAAGGCTACTGCCCATTTGGAGGACAAAAGCCACCTCTCAAGGACTTACTTTAAAAAGAAAATTTAAATACTGTTAGAAAGTAAAAGATTTTGGTAAGTTCCAGTCGAAGGGCTTAGAATAAGTCCAAGACAAACTGATTCTAATTTAGCTCAAAGTGGGAAGAACAAAGACCTTCTGTACAACTTAACACTATCTTTAAGCTTGATTTCTTAAGATTCACAGGGAGAGATTTTGAAATGAATCACTGAATTGTAAGAAGCTAGGTCACTGGCAGATTGTGTATCTCAGATTCATCCTGCTTCTGAAAATAGGCATTAAAACTGCAGCAACCTGGAAAAAATAAAAGCTGAAGTGGAATTTTAAATGACAGCCATAAGGACATGTCTTGTGGCGAAAGATGGTGGCTGGACAAGGAAGGCCTTATCACCTGTCCACCAGGTGGGTGTGATCTCCAGCTCTTTCCTCAAGCGTTTCCATGTTTTGCCCAGGACAACCAGCTTTCTCATTTAGGCTGGAGTTGAGGGTGCTTAGAGTTTTGTTTCGTTTTGTTTTTTCACAACTACCTGTACTTTGAGGCCAAGAAAGTGAGATTGACTCATGAGAGATGGTCCTATTTGGACCAGAGGCAAAGCAACAACCAGCACATGTAGAAGAACTTGTCTCTAGGGGTAAAGTGTTTGTGTGTTGATAATATAAAATTAGATGACAGCATCCCCTTGTTCTCCTCCCGATCACCAAGGAGGAACTGAACCTTCAGAAATCCACTGTTAAAATTTCTCTTTAACAAGTGATGCCCTGGCTAAAATCCTTCATCACATTTTGCATCTCTTCCCCTCTAGATGAGTTTCCCAGGAGAAGAGCTCAGTCAGTCTCCCTCCCTGGTGATTCGACCAATGTCTAAAACATCACTGATCCTCACTGTTTATTAAATGACTGAATTGTCAGATTATAAAAATCCACGCATACTACCAGAGAAGTCTCTCTGGTTGTTATAAAAGGATTGGTTTCTCCTAGCTCAGCAGTCGCTGAGAACCAGCCATTCATTGAATAACTTATTCACTTCACCACCGTATATCTAGCAAGGACCTTAGTAAGTGCCAGACCCCTTGCAAGGTTTTCCAGACACAGCAGCAAATAAAACAGACAAGATACTGGTTCCCAGGGAAGTTGACAGTGGGTAAGACCAGGGATCATCACACATTTCTATAAAGAGCCAGAGCAAACATATTTAAGGATTTGCAGGCCACATGCAGTCTCTGAAGCATATTTTCTTTGTATTTTTTGTATATTTGTTTTTAACAATCCTTAAAACTATAAAAACCATTCTCATGAAGGGTTTTTCAAAAATAGACCACGGGCCACATTTGGCTCATTAGCCATAGTTCATCAACCTTGTGTAAGACAGACATTAAACAAACGCCCTGATGATGACGTCAGTACAGGTGAGAGAAGCATGTAGGAGAGTGAGAGAGGAAAAAAGGGCTGCACATGAACATGATTCCAAAGGAGGCCAGGAGGACCATTGAAAGTGATGTGATAGAGGAGCAGGGCTAACTCAGCAAAGAATGTGTGAGGGTGAGGGAGGATGGCGAGGGGGTGGAATGAAGGTGGAGGGGTCACAGGTAAAGGCTTTGACCAGCAGAGCTGAGCAGGATCCACTTTAAAGAGCCTTGTCAACTGTCTCAGGAGCTTGGATTTCACCTAGGTACAACGGAAGCCTTGTAGGGGTGGGCTTTAAGGAGAGGAGTGCCTGGAGCTCCCTGAAATTGAAGGAACTCTTCTGGCTGCCCGGCAGGTTCTACTTTGAGAAAGTAAGAGGCCAGTGCACTCTAGCCTTGTGCTGTAGGTCTAATTGTGTCCACTTCTCCCCCAACCCCAAAATGTGTTGAAGTCCTAACCCTGTACCCCTTGGAATGTGACCTTTTTTGGAAATAGGGTCATTGCAGATATAATATGTTAAGAGGAGGTCCTCTTAACATTGGAGTAGGGGCCAACAAATGCCTGGTGTCCTTATTAAAAAGCAAGCCTGTGAAGACAGGCCTGCCTTGACAGAGGGACAACCCCAGATGACATAAGGACAGAGAGTGGTATGCTGCAGCTGCAAGCCAAGGAAGGCCAAGGATGCCAGAATCCACCAGAAGCCAGGAAGAGGCAAGGGAGGACTCCCCTGCAGGCTCAGAGGGAGCCTGGCCCTAGTGACACTTTGATTTTCAGATTTCTGAATGGTAAGATAATAAATTCCCGTTGCTTTAAGCCACCCAGTTTGCAGTCCTTTGTTCCAGCAGCCCTGGGAAACAAATACACCTAACGGGTGACAATGACTAGGACTATACATAACCAAGAAGGAAAGAAATGCACTGCTTTGAAATACATTTTAAAGATAGAATTGAAGAGCTCTGAGAAGGGAGAGAGCTTTCCTTTGCTATAGGAAAGTGGGGGAAAGGAGGTGTGCAGACTGGCAATGCACACCTGGCTACTGTCCTTGGTTCCCTTTGGAAGGGCAGCAGTGCTTAGAGGGAAGGAAAGAAAAATGAGCTTATAAAATACACCTCTCCATCCTTTGCCTTGTTAAAATAGGGAGTATGACTTTCATAATAAAAACAATAGAGTAGAAAAGTACATGAGAAAAAGGAAGGAAAGGTGGGTGCAGTGGTTCACGCCTGTAATCCCAGCACTTTGGGAGGCTGAGGCGGGTGGATCATGAGGTCAAGAGATCGAAACCATTCTGGCCAACATGGTGAAATCCCATCTCTACCAAAAAATACAAAAATTAGCTGGGCGTGGTGGCACGCCTGTAGTCTCAGCTACTCGGGAGGCTGAGGCAGGAGAATTGCTTGAACCCGGGAGGCGGAGGTTGCAGTGAGCCGAGATCATACCACTGCACTCCAGCCTCGTGCCTGGTGACAGAGCAAGACTCTGTCTCAAAAAAAAAAAAAAAAAA
>NW_022436963.1:10726849-10884502 GCF_009761245.1 Sapajus apella | reverse complement strand
ATGCAGGAAGGGTATTCCATGTTGGGAAGCTTGCCTTGCTTTGAGGGGTCTTCTGAGTTTTGACCAAAAGAAAGCGGAAAGAGATATAGCAAACAGACACAGAGATATCTGTGGGATGCAGAAACACGTGGCTTGAGAGAACAGCCCCCTCTGGGCACATGTTCTTCATTGGCCTTCCCAGGTCGGGCTGGTGCAGGACGGGGTAGCCCTTCTAAGTGCTGTGTTAGCTTTGGGCACTTCCTTTAGAGGAATCACACCACGGAAGAAATAAAAAAGGTTGAATGTTATTTTAATTGAATTTGTTTTCAATTTATTTTCAGCTGTCTAGGGAAAAACCTTTTACACTCCCATCACTTGATTCCTTTTTACTTTGTGTCCATTATCCTCATAATGAGCTTTTAACGCATTAACGCAGCCCTGTTTGCCAAAGAGTGATTCACGTTGGTCAAATCAATAAGTAGCAAAAGCATAAAAATGTACCAAACCGAGACACTGAACCAGAGAATAAATGGAAAACTTGGGCTTCCACTTCCTTAAAAGTGGAGGCTGCGTTCCGGTGACCTTTCTGATGCTGCAGTATCAAGGTGAAGATACAGAAGTTCCTCTACTTCCTAAATTCCAACTCTCAAATGTCACCCGAGCTGTCAGAGGAGGATGTGGGAGCCAACAGGAAACTCTCCTGCCTGTCAGTGGCATTTAGCCTCAGCTTTCCCCTCTGAAGTTGTCTCCCAGCAGGGTGCTGTAGTTGAAGCAATATAAAAGTATTTGTGATGAAAAGGGGACAATCACAATGCAGACTTCTATGGAATCTTCTTACGGTTCAAAGGAAGTAAAGAAGAGTGGGAGCTTTTGCCATCCCTCTATGGTTCATGCTTCTAAACATCCATATAGAGGACATCTATTGCTCATTGTGTAGTGCCACCTTTGGCTTACAGAAAGTAAAACAGCTCTTCACACTGTAACATGGGAACTCCTTTTGAGGGCTTATCATGCTGCTTAATCCCAGCAAGAAGGAAGATTTGCTCTGGTGTGCTCCCCACAATGGTAGCAGAGAGAGGACCATTGACATTCAGCTAATCCAGAGCTTCTCCCATGCCTACCTCTGCCAGGATCTTAGCCTGGGCCAACTGGAAAGCTCATAATGATTGAGTAGAGAGCTTATATATACTTCTCTCCTATTAATTCTGTCCTCTAAAGAACCCTAATACATAAAAGAAGTAAGAAACAGCTAGAAACAGAGAAGTCCAGAGACCAGATAATATTTGAACCATCAAACCTCCCCAGCTTCCCTGATCCTTGCCTATCTGAGATGTGGTTGCTAAGGATGACCGGACCCGTGCGCTTTCCCCAGCATTCTTTCAGTAAGTACTGAGAAGCTCATAATGATCAAGTGGAGACCCCAAACTGTATTCAAAGCAACACTGCTTCTCTGAATTTGACCAAACACTGCAAGAAAAATGCATTTGCTTCAGGAACTTTGGGAATCCCTGCATACTCAATTTGTCTCTATGATACTCCAAAGTTCTGCAGCAAAGAATTCTCCTTACTCTGGTTTAATGTGATGTTTTCTATACTTTTTTGACTGAGAAAGCTTAAAAAAATTAAAATATTTTAATTAAAAACATCAATTCACACTGTGGAATACAAGGAAAGTATTTAACCTAAGAATCATTTTAAGAAAACTTAGTGTATTACTGGTCATTAGAGAAATGCAAATCAAAACCACAACGAGATACCATCTCACACCAGTTAGGATGGTGATTATTAAAAAGTCAGGAAACAACAGATGCTGGAGAGGATGTGGAAAAACAGGAATGCTTTTACACTATTGGTTGGAGTGTAAATTAGTTCAACCATTGTGGAAGATGATGTTGCGATTCCTTAACAGTCTAGAACCAGAAATACTGTTTGACCCAGCAATCCCATTACTGGGTATATACCCAAAGGATTATAAATCATTCTGCTATAAAGACACATGCACACATATGTTTACTGCAGCACTATTTACAATAGCAAAGATTTGAAACCAACCCAAATGCCCATCAATGACAGACTGGATACAGAAAATGTGGCACATATACACTATGGAATACTATGCAGCTGTAAAAAAGAATGAGATCCTGTCCTTTGCAGGGACATGGATGAAGCTAGAAGCCAACATTCTCAGCAAACTAACACAGGAACAGAAAACTAAACACCACATGTTCATAAGTGGGAGTTGCCAACTGAACAATGAAAAGGCACGGATACAGGGAGGGGAATGTCATACACCAGGACCTATCAGGGGGTTGGGGACAAAGGAAGGAAGAGCATTAGGACAAATACCTAATGCATGCAGGACACCAAAACTGGGTTTTCATGTGTTGACAAATGTATTCATGTCACATCACCCTTCTAACCAAATTATGCCACTGGTATCTCTTTCAGTCTCCCCCACAAAGCATGCGTTCCTTTAGGGCAAATGTGGGGCCTTATGCATTTGTGATGTAGGTATTCATTACCTACTCATTAGATAACTGACTGTGAAAGAAGAAAAGCTATTTAGGACTCATTTCTTTGCCAATGACAAAAAACTAGATCAGACAGCCTGAAAACATAAGTACTTACTGAGGGAATGCTGGGGGAAGTGCACAGACCTGGACCCTTTGATCAGCCCAGTCTCAGAAAGGCGAGGATCAGGGAAGCTGGGGAGGTTTGATGATTCAAATATTTTCTGGTCTCCGGACTCCTCTGTTTCTAGCTCTTTCTTACCTCTATCCTCTATTAGGGGTCTTTAGAGGGACAGAATTAATAGGATAGATGTGTATTAAAAGGGGAGCTTATTAAGGAGTATTGACTCATATGATCACAAGGTGAGGTCCTACAATAGGCCATCTGCAAGCTGAGGAGCAAGGAAGCCAGTCCAAGTCCCAAAACCTCAGAAGTAGGGAAGCCAACAGTGCAGCCTTCTGCCTGTGACCGAAGGCCTGAGAGCCCCTGGCAACTCACTGGTGTAAGTTGAAGAGTCCCAAATCTCAAGAACTTGGAGTCTGTTGTTCGAAGGCAGGAAGCATCCAGCACAGGAGAAAGATGCAGGCTGGAAGACTCAGCCAGTCTAGTCTTTCCATGTTCTTCCGCCTGCTTTCATGCTGGCGTTGCAGGCAGCTGATTAGATGGTGCCCACCCAGTTTGAGTATGGGTCTGCCTTTCCCAGTCCACTGACTCAAATGTTAATCTCCTTTGGCAACACCCTCACAGACACACCCAGGATCAACACTTTACATCCTTCAGTCCAATCAAGTTGACACTTGATATTCACAACACATGTTCCTTTCTGCAAGTTGGCTTTGTTCTCCCAAATAGCCAATCCTCATAGCTATACAACTAAAGAAAAAAGGTGGCACCCTCTTAAACATTTCCAGAGAAGAATTCTAATTGGCTTGACGCATGGTCTAGGCCTACTATGACTTGCCTGCCTCAATCTTGCGCCCATTCCTGAGGCTGGGTACTATAGTTAGCAGCTCTTAGGAGAATCGCATAGTTGGAGTGGGGAAAAAATGATGCCCTAAAGAAGCAGGAGAGATGTGTTTCACACAGAAGCAAGGTGTTCAGGTTGACATATTATACGTGCCTATATAGTTATGAAGAAAGGACCACCAGTTCTGGGGAAAGAACCATAACCATTCTACCCCTTCCTTCATGCTCTCTAAAATCAGCCAAACCACAAACATGTTGTTATGGACAAAGCAGCCCACTTAGCTCAGGTGCTGCCCTTGCATTGTACGTGTAACCTGTGTCTGCTTCTCCCAGGAGGAAAGCACACAGGGCTAATTGCTTTAACAGGTACGGTACTTTGTTGGTGATTCTGTGCCTAATCTGCTCATTATGCAGCTTATGTCATTTTATAAGTGGATAGAAATAGGGTTATCACAGGAGAAATGAGCTCTCTTGTTTCTTGAGAAATTCTCTTAAGCCTAGACAAAGGGGTTTTAAGTTTATCAAGCTGCCCTTTGTGACACCTCATTCTAAATGATGTATTAATTACTTGTTGATTTTACTGAACAATTAAAGATGTTTTACAGGTTAATCAAATCTTTGGTAGAATTTCCTATTTATTGAGACCTTCTGTTTTGCAATTTTGAAACGTCACCTAACCAGAATGTTGACTTATAATATAAATTGCAAACAAGGGTTGTAAAATAACATATTCCCCTCCTTGTACTCCTGATAAAGTGTTCTTTGTTCTATCACATCTCTCTGCATAGCTATATCCACCCATTAATCCATTCCATCTAGCCAGCCATCTGTCTATCGGTCAGCCTGTCTGTCTGTCTGTCTGTCTTGGTGTGGTTTGCCCTACCAAAACTCATGTTGAAATTTGATATCTAATGTGGCAGTGTTGGCAGGTGGGGGCTAGTGGGAGGTGTCTGGGTCATGGAGGTGGAGCACTTATGAATTGATTAATGCCCTCCCAGGAGCTAAGTGAGTTCTTCGGAATGGACTACTTCCCAGGAGAGTGGGTTGTTACAGAGTCTGCTTTCCTTGGTTTTTCTCTCTCACTGTGTAATTTCTTTGTACACTTTCTGCCATGAGTTGAAGCAGCCTGAGGCCCTCACTAGATATAGCTGCCAAATCTTGAACTTCCATCCTCCAGAACTGCGAGCCTAATAAATCTCTTCTCTTTGTAAATTATGTAGCCTCAGGTATTCTGCTATAGCAATAAAAAGCACACTAAGACATCTACCCGCCTATCTTCCTACCAATGAAGGTTTTAAAATCTGGTAGACTTGTCCAAGTAGATGCTTATCATCAGTACTACGCAGAGGCATGTGATTGTTTGGAGTTAGAGAATGGCAACTCCACCTTCTACTTGAGGAATTTGGGTAGATTCAGGCTCAGTATTCCCTAGCTGCCTTATTCTCTGGACCAATCACAAGTGGGGATGCTCTGGTGGCTGAAACAGACCCACAATTCAAATGCACACCAAGAATTACTCCTTCAGAGCCACTGGAATGAAAAACATTACCCACACCAGTTTCTCTGCCCAGCAGATCGACCACAACTATGCAGACTCACTCATGAACCGTAAAGCTTGCGGGACACTTTTGTACCTCCCAACCCCTGCCCTCTTCAACGCCACTGACTCTTATATCTTAACACTCTCCAAACTCCGTCTCCAGAATCAGGTCATGTTTTCAGCAGAAAACAGAAAGAAAATGGTTGGACTCCCTAATGAACAATCTCTTGAGAAAGTATCTTTAAAATTAAACACTGTTCTCATGCACACCCACACCTCATGCAGCCCCAACGGAGTCCACAGAATGCAGCAGGATCTCACTCCCCATCTGCCCCTCCTCACCTCGCACTCCCAGCCAAACTCTCCCAGTGTGCATGGTCACTTTTTCATCTGTTGTTAAATATTTACTTCTCAATGAAAAATTTGTGATTTTATGCACACTCAGGAAAAACAGACCCATGACCCATGTTTAATGATATATGTCACTCATTTCATGTACTTTTGAGGGTTCTAGTTCTTTCCAAGAGCTGCATTTTTTTCCTCACATGAAATATAACATTTTGTATCCAAAAGAATCTTTGGTTTTAGGACAAGGTCTTTTGTTCTCTCATGTCTGGGCATTGTTTTCTTTTGCCTTCAAGATGAAAAACTAACATTAAGCAGCAAACGTTCAAGGGGCATCTACCATGTGCCAGAAACTGCTTTGCAAGGCATGGGGGACCTCATGGTGAGTAGAGTCTACTGGGGAACAGTCGCCTGTCAATTGAAGCACAGCCTGCTACAGAGCTGCAGGGGGCAGGACAGCATGGTGCTGTGAGCCAGAGGACTCACTCTCAGCATATACTCAGGTGGTCTGGGAAAGCTTCCTAGACAAGGTGACTCCAAACTGAGGTCCCAATAATGAGTTGGAGTTAGGCAAGTGAATGAGGGGTGCACAGACGGGAGAGGACAGAGGATGACTGGTTGCTGAGTGGTACAGGCAGCAGGTGGAGTTTTCATGCAGAAAAATAGCCTTTTAAATTAAAATAGGGACAGAAAGAGAAAGAAATCAGACAAGACGGAAGAAATGCATCCTGATAGGAACACAGTGAGAGACAGATGGATGCTAATGCTGGAAGAACTTTGTAGGCCACATTCAGGCTGATCTTGCAGTGAGCAACCCTCTTAAAAACCTTCTAGTGGGCTTGGCTCTCTCTGGCCACCTACAGGGACTGGATTGAAGAGGGAAGGGCAAAGCTGGAGTCAAAGCAGCCTGCTTGGCAGCTGAGGCAGCGATGAGCAGCGTGAACAAAGGCGGATGCAGAGTATGAGAAGCAATGCAGCACTTGGTGACCTGGTTGGAACACGGAGAGGTGGCGAGGATGATCCCAGGTTCCTTGAGTGAGGGATGTCATTCACAGAGCTGGTCACACAGGGAAAGGAGACAACCTGGAGACAGATCATGGACCTGGGAAAAGGTGACTGTAACATATGTGTGAGTGTATGGAGCCCGCCCACCATGTCAAGTCACTCAGGGTGGGCCAGATCATGCTGTACTGACAGTGAGAACAAGCTGGGTAACTCACATTGCATGTCTGTCAGTCATGGGCTATGGCTCTGCCCATATCACCTTCACTCTGGGATCCAGGCTGAGAGACAGCCTCCAACCCGAACACTCACCTTTCTCATGGCAGAGAAAAAGACTCTGAAGTGACACACTTTACTTCAACCCACTCATATAGTTTGGATATGTGTCCCTTCCCAAATCTCTTGTTGAAATTTAATCCCCAATGTTGGCGGTAGGGACCTTGTGGGAGGTGATTGGATCATGGGGCGGATTTCTCATGAATGGTTTAGCACTGCCCGCTTGGTGCTGTCCTCATGATAATGAGTTCTCATGAGCGCTGGTCATTTAAAAGTCTGTCACACCTTTATCTTCTCTTTCTTGCTCCTGCCCCTGCCATATATGTCTGTACCCTCTTTACCTTCTGCCATCATTGAAAACTTCCTGATACCTCCCCTGAAGCAGATGCTGCAATGCTTCTTAACTGTGAGCCAATTAAATCTCTTGTCTTATAAATTACCCATTCTTAGGTATTGCCTTATAGCAATGCAAGAATAGCTTAATACACTCACACTGCATTGGCCAAAACAAGTCACATGGATTACCTAAGTGGGACAGAGGTGTGTAAATCTCTCAGAGGGAAGGGAGATTTGATGGAATAGCTAGCACACTCTACCACGCATAGGAGAGGTGGCTAGAAACCCATTTACAACATCCACTCAAAACAAAACACTAGCTTCTCCCATTCCCAGTTGGTGGAGCTGCTTATGCAGCAGCACTTTGGGATACTTGCTTAAAAGAAGCAAATGGACAGGTGAAAAGGGCAATCTCTCATTCCAAGATTCAAGCATCCCCATGTTCATCTTCGTCTATGCAGCCTCATGTAAGTCCATTGCCTGTCTGAATTTGAGTTTCCTCATCTGCCACATTAGGGTACTAAATATACAGGCTCTTTAAAAGTTCCTTCCAGTTCTGAGATTCAGTGGATCTGACCTCCACTCTGCTTCTGTGGTCTGAGCACCTGATTCTCAGGCCTTTTACCTTTCAGTTTCAAAGGGAAGGATCTCTCTAAGTGCCACATGGTTACGTCATAAGATTCAGAGAGGTGCCCAAGCCTCTGTGATTCTTGGGGCATGTGTTCTGCCAGCTCCTCATTTCACACTGCTCTGAGAGGATCTGCTTTCTCTGCCGGGTCCTGTCTACTGCACTGCATTAAGGACTAACACCTTACGCTTGACCTACTTCTTAATTCTTTCCTGAGAAGGCCTCATGGCACCTTTAGCTATGGCTTGTCATCCCATGCAACTGTGAGAAGGCCAGAGGCTGAGCACTTGGACCCTCCCCTCCAACCCCAAGTTGTCGGCTTCACTTGATCCTCCTTCATCTTGGCTGATTTCGGGGCCAAGGCTGCCACCGTCCCCTGCTTCTACTTTAATTTCTGTCCTGATGTTCATCTAGTGAACAATGATCCATTACAATGTCTAGGTGCCCAGGGCTGCAAATCTTTTCAAGATATAATCAGTTGAAAAGAAGGATTTTTGCATCGAAGGCTGATACCAACCTGACTGTACACTTATTACCAAGCCTGTATAATTAAAATGAACATTTCATACACACACAAAACTGTCATCTTGATACAGAAAGATATGGGAAGAAAAATTCAAGGAGCCATGGAATAAAAAGAAAATGGCAGAGGGAGAGGGGTCAGCAGAGAAAGGAAAGGGAAGAGACTAGGGAGGCCTTCCACTGAGAATCACGTGGGCTAAGTTAACCTTGTTAAAGTCCACCATGCAGAACGCAATTCGGTTTACTGGTTAATCTGTTTAATTAAGGAAATGGCATTTTGCTGGATTCCCTGGGTCTGCGTTCCTGTAAATGGAGAAGTACTTCCATAGCAGCCACTCAAAAAGTCTGTTCCAAAGACCCCCTTTGAGGGAAGGTATTGTGCAGTGTTCCACTCCCAAACACTGCAGAACTCAGCTGTGGGCCCTTGTGATGGACAGACCCCAAGATGGCCCCAGTGAACTCTGCCTTCTGATACTAATTTGTGTAATTCCCTCCCAATTAGTCCTGGACAGTACTTGCTTCTATCAACAGAATATGGCAAAGGCAATAGGATGCCACTTCTATAATTATGTTGCGTAAGATTTTAACTCCCATCATGCTAGTAGACTCTTTTCCTTGAATGCATGAATGAAACAAGCTTCTGCATTGTGAACTGCCTTCTGGAGAGGGTCACAAGTCAAGAAATGGAGGGCCACCTCTGGCTGACAGCTAGCAATGAAATGAGACCCTCTGTCAATCAGTGAGATTGAATTTTACCAAGACGCTGAGTGAACTTGAAAGAAGATCCTTCCCTAGTTGAGTTTTCTGCCAAGACTTCAGTCCTGGCCAACACCTCAACTGCAGCCTTCTGAGATACCTAACAAATGGGTGTTATTAACAGCAAAGACTGGAATGACACAGTCGAGATGCAGGCTCTGCTGTGGAGTGGGAAGCAGGATCACAAACAGGTGATGTCCCCTTTCCAGAGTTTATTCCCAGTACTGCAGACTCTAGAGTCAGACAGACCTACGAATCATCTTGCCTCTTGTTTATCATTCACTGGGAGAACACAAGGTTACTTAGCATCTCTGAGTCATAAATTACTCTGCTTCATCTGTAGCATGTTTCAACACTGACATCACAGGGTTGCATCACAGAAGACAGTTGCCTTACAGAACCCAGCACAGTGCCTTGCTGAAGTGTATGCTTCAATCCATCACCATCCTTTTATTTCTGTGGTTCAAGGTCCTGCCTGAGGAGTCTGGAAACCCCATGCTCATTTTGGACGGGCTCATACAGTTCCTGACTTCAGCACTCTCCTGAATGGAGAGGGCAAACTAAACTTGATAGGAAATCTGACTTTTCTATCATTCCAAGATTCAAATATCCCCATGTTCAAAGATGTCTCCTTTCTCCTTTTCTCTAGGGAGTGAGGATAGGGTATCATCTAGAACACATGTGAAAAAGTCTGACTCTTATGTTGAAATCCCAGCTCAGACACCTAACAACTCTTATCTGAGCAAATCTGACTTCTCTGAGCTACAATTTCCTCTTCTGTAAAATGAGAATAATAGCATTTCCACAGGATTGCTTTGGTAATTAAAAAAAAAAAGGTTAATCCATGAAAATGCTTAGGATGAAACCTCAATATCTGGTTCATAGAACTCAATAAACAATGGTGGATGCTACTGAAGTTGCCATTATTACTCCTTCTATGCTGCTGCAACTATTGACTAATCTCACTGCTATTCGTTTTGCTAGTGGAGAGACTATAGAGCATGGTGATAGGAAGTATCAGCTCTGGGGTCAGTTTCTGGTTTTGTCCATTATTAGCTGTGTGCTCTTGGGGCAATTTTGCTTGCCTGGTATGAATTGCCTTCCTCCCAACTCTGCTTCTCAAATCTGGCATCTTCTGGACATTACTTTCCAAGGTTCTAAGTAATTGCTTTCACTATCTGTTAAAATGATTAAGCTCTTCTCATCAAGATAATTGCGGGCAAATAATAAAATCTCTGTAAATATTTGAATAGTAATCATAAAAATGTAAAGTGGTTTTGACACACAGTGGCACCTAGACTGTAAGGAGAGAGCTCCTCTGTTTGAAAGCGGATTGGACTTCATAGCGGCCAGGAAGCTCATTATATGGAAGCTTTGACTTTTGTCTTTGTCCAGACCCAGGCATCTTGCACAAATCCAAGAATATACTATGTTTTAATCTGAATTATTTTGTTAGCCATATTCCTTATTTTACTGTTAAAGCAGATTCAGGAGGCTCTGGGAAATAAACACTCATCTTTCTGTGGAAGTAAAAGCACTAATGATTAAGTTTGGATAGGAATTTCTATTTTTTTATAACCTCTACTGAAAATTAACATGATTTTCCACTTGCAACCTATATCCTCTCCCCAGGAGCTGGCTTCCTAGGGAAAATAGCTAATATTTTGCAGCAGCTATTGAAAGCAAGAACCAGGCTGGTGTAAAATGTGCGTGCTTCTGCATTCCTCTTTCCCTTTGCACAAAAACCACAGCATCAATTGGATGAAATAATAGCTATTCAATTGGTCATTCCCTTATGACTGTAAGCCATTTGGAGCTCAGTCACGCTTACGAAAGCCAGTATCAACTATGTGTAGAAATATCTGGAATGAGATGCTTTGCCACTGACATCTTTCATTCATAATTACTGCAAAGTCTGCCTGCACAGGCCCAGTCAATGGTCAGTCAGTATTCCTATTATAAGCTGGAGCAGAGTGAATGGCCAGGGCAAAAATACAAAGCAGACATACACTCAATGGGAACCACAGACCCAAACATCAGAGTTGGCTGGAGATGGTCTCATGAACCACTGAGCTCAGTGGGACAGGCAGGCACCATTTTATGGGGTTGGAAATTAAGTCTCTTCACAATGACACAATGTAGAAGAACATTCTCTGTAAGGTATCATCTTCCATATGGAACTGGATTATTCCCTTGTTGAGTTGCTTGTTGCAGGTGCTTCTGCATTGTGTTGGTGCTGAAGGTCTTGTCATAGGAGAACACATTTTAAATGGGCATGGGTCACATGGTTACACCCAATTGATAAACAATTCAAATTAGAAAGCATGAGCAAGTACTTCTTTTCCCAAAAAAGATACCTCAGTCCGTGGCATTGGGGTGAAGACCCTACTCTGTAACAGCAAAGAGTAGATGATCAGGGATTATCATTGAACTAGCCTAGAAATGTTAGAAAGTGATTTGGCTTTTGATGGGTTGCTACTGCAGGGTTTGCTTGCATTGTACTCCAATTTGGTAATTTTCACTTTGTCAGCATGAAGTCATTCTGAGCCTTAATTCAGAATATTCTCATAAACCTTGTAAGTTGGCCAATGTTAAATGTTGTAAGTGCTTAGCACGTGCTACCGAGGGGTATTTTCATTTAAACCACTATTTTGTAAAGACTCATCTCCTGCAAATTACTAAATAAGGACATCAGAGTTTTTGAGTTTATGAATGTCCCTCATAGTCAGAGTTTCACAGAAAATCCTTTTAGACACCATTATTCTTGGCCATGATGGATGTTACTACCCGAATCTAATTTAGCTAATTTTCCTGCCTTTCTCCTGTACTAGCACAGAAATGAGTATTAATTTGCCATTAATTTAGTGTGCTAACCCTTAATTAGCAGCAAGCCTGCTCTGAAATAGCCGATATTGAAAGCTCAGCAAACTTTTATTCAAAATAACGTCACCATTGCGTGTGTGTGTGTATAAATACAGGCACACATACTTTCACATCTCCATCCAATAAATTGTAGGGATCCATCACACAGATATTTGCTTTGAGTACATTAGCAAACTTAAATGTTACCATAATAGTGTGGTTTATCTAAGAAACAAACAGACTTGGACATGAATAGCTGCCTAAAGAAGTCCTCAGAAATGGTCCAAAGAACCTCTCAGGTTCAGGGAACCGCAGGGAAGCTCCACGTGAAATTATATGTCTGTGACAATGGAGTCAATGGAGTGTCTTTTAAAACATGTATTATTTCATTTAATGTCTTCCCGGTGACCTCTAAAGCTGGTCTTTATTAGGCCAGGCACGGTGGCTCATGCCTGTAATCCCAGCTCTTTTGGAGGCCAAGGCTGGCAGGTCACCTGAGGCAGGGAGTTCTAAACCAACCTGACCAACATGGAGAAACCCAATCTCCATTTTAGGAGAAATACCTAATGTAGATGACAGGTTGATGGATGCAACAAACCACACATGGCATGTAACAAACCTCCACATTTCGCATGTGTACCCCAGAACTTAAAGTATAATACATAAATTTTTAAAAAATAAAATAAATCAATCAATCAAAATACAAAATTAGCTGGGTATGGTGGTACATGCCTGTAATCCCAGCTACTTGGGAGGTTGAGGCAGGAGAATCACTTGAACCTAGGAGGTGGAGGTTGCAGTGAGCTGAGATTGCACCATAGCACTCTGTTCTGGGTGACAGAGCAAAACTCTGTCTCAAAAAAAAAAAAAAAAGTTGGTCTTTATTAATTCCTTTTACTGCTGAGGAATCCAGGGTTCTGAGAAGTTTATTTATTCATCTGCCCATTTATCCATTCAACTAATATTGAATGACTACTATAGGAAAGGACTCTCCTGGTGGGGCTACGGCAGGGACAAAACTAAGCTCTGCTGTCACAGGACTGTACATTTTAGAGAGAGTAAATAACTTACCCAAAGTCACATGTTCAACTAGGATCAGGGCCAGAATTCCAAGTCATGACTGCTTGATTTCTATGCTCTATTCTTAACCAGGACACTATGCCGCCCTCTATGGCGGGAGAATATTCGGAACAAGTAACAAGTCTTGCCTAGTATTTAACGTTGCTTTCTCCTAAAGAGATACCGGGTGTTGCCATGCCATAATAGCTCTTCTATTAAACCAGGCTGAATGCAATGTCTTCTTTCCCTCTCCCTCTCCCCTCTCCTCCCTCTCCTATTTTTAAGGCTTTAGACATGCAGGCAGCAATTCTTAATGCCAAACTATGCCAGACACTGCTTGCTCAATATCTATCCTCCCTTCTTTTCTTACTACCAGAGCCACAATTTTGCTTGGGGGCAGGACTATCTAGAAACTAGTATCTCAGGCTTCTTTGTGCGAGGGATGCTCACGTGACTGAATTCCAGCAAATGAGGTGCTAGAAGAAGCCCACTGGGTGGAGCTTCTAGGAAAGCATCGTTTGCCTGGTGAAAAAGGACAGACTCTGCTGGCCCTGGTCTTGTGGGGAGCAAGGGTGAGATTCCTGAAGGGGCAAGAGGATCTTGAGACTGTGAGGGTAAGGGTCATTTGCTAAGGATTACAGAACAGGAAGCCAGAAGGAGCCTGAGTGCTTGAGGATTTACTCATCAACCACACAAGCCGTAGGATATCTCCCTGGACATGAGAAAAATACACCAGCACTAAGCCACTGAATTTGGCTTTTTGTATATGAAACTGATTTACAATACCATTCTTACACACACAAAAAATATACTGTTGATAAACTCAGTGTTGAATAACACCACCTCTACACCATCGCCATTTACTGTACTTTGCCCTGCATAAGGCACCATGCTAAGTTTCACTACATTGTATCATTTATTCATCATAGAAAAATTCATTAGGGAGGTATCATTATCTTATTTTAGAGACGAGAAAACTGATGCTAAGGGTGGTTAAACAACTTGTGCAAGTTAGAATGAGCCAGAATACAATGGAACTTGCATTCAAATCTGGCTCCAAAGCCTAAACCTTAAGCACCTGATTTGATCTTTATAAAATCACACAAGTAGCCATTGCTGGTATTTGAAAAATACTATCATCTTGATATTTAGCTAAGATAAATCTGCATCCATCTCTGATTTCTTCAGAATCATTTCAATAAAATATTCTTCCCCAACATTATTAAAACCTAACAATTTCCAATTCCTTTCTCTTTGTAACTTCAAACAACATAACAAAGTGTGCAAAGCATACCTCCATGTCCTCTGCATATTCAGATAAAAAAATATAGCCTATTTGCTCATCTTCTGTATATCCAAGATTTCCAAGACATCCAGTATTTTGAGTCACTCATATCCCAATCTTCAGTCTCTCTCCCCTTTTGACTTATTCTGACCATATCAGGATAGAGATTAGTGTTGAAAAACATCATTAAAGGGGGAAGTTTAAGAAGGATGAACAAGCTCAGAGATGCCAATACGGACGTCAAGGGAGAAATACTCAGAGAGGGCACCCTTGGCTTCTGCTTCCAGCCTTTGCTTCTCTCTTCCCCCTGCCTCGGTGTCCTCCTTCACACCTTCAGGCTTGTCCCTCTAGATCCCAAATGCTCTGGGTCTAGTTCCTTGTTGTTGTTTTTCTCCTTTGTAGGCTAATCTATCTATTACCCATTTGGGATTTTTTGTTTCTTTGAAGCTGTTTGATATTTCTTTAGAGAGGGTTCAACATTTTTTTTTTACTTTGTTCAAGGTTAAATACATATTTCACACACACACGCACACACACACACACACCCCTCCTGAGCTATGCTTCATCCAGTCTTTAATTTATGTACCTCATGCCTGGTTGAGTCACCTATATGAACACACAAAAATTCTACCTCAAAGCTCCTGGCAGGTGTGTTCACAGGACCAATTTAAGTGGTTAGCTGCCCAAAGCATTAGAAGGAATGTGGTACTCATTCTCCTCATCCACCGAAACCTACTATGTAATTCAAAATTAATACCAGAGCATAAAGTAAACATAAGCCCAACTCTGAGTTTTCTATGATTATTTGCATTCTTTCCATTTGAAATTTCTTGTTTAAAACTGTCTACGTATATACACATGTATATGTGTGTGTGTGTGTGTGTGTGTGTGTGTGTGTGTGTACGCGCATGCGCGCATCGATGTCTGTTCTGCTGGTTCCCTAAGCCCAGGCTCATACTGTCAGTCTGTCAGCCAGATGGACAATCTAGAACTAGGTACTCAAATTTTTATGTTTTATTTTAGTCTTACTTCATACATGAGGTAAAAGCTTGATCATCGAGTGCCTGGGTCTTAAACAGAGAAAAACATGAAAGTTAGAGAAAATGAGACCAACCCAGAAAGAAGTACAGTATACTATTCAATTATATGAAACAAATAGGAATTGGTGTCTATATTGCCCACAGCCAAGAAACACCATTGCTATTCATCCATATGTGATAGCAATATTTCACTTTGGATTGACATGTTGGTTAAATGCTTCTTTTTCTATCCATACTATTAAATGATGGGTCTATGTAATTATCTTGCCCAAACATACTTAATTAGGTACTTAAAATACATGACTTTTAGTTGATTGATGATGTATATAAAGAAACCAAGTTCACACTTCCACCTTTCTTACTTCACATTTAAAATTTTGAACCAAACTTAAACTGTATGTCACTAATAAGGTGAATAATACTTTCTAACTGGCTTTTTTGGTTGTTTTTGGAAAATAGTTATAGAAAAGTACAAAGAAAAGAATGGCAATCATTCATATTTCTGTGACTCAAAATTTATCGTCATTGATACATTTGTTTTTTCTATATATACCTTGTTAAAACAATGATGAAAGTTGAATGCAAACACAGCTCGCCTTTTAAAAAAGTATTAGAACATCACAGAGAAAGCCAAGTGCTCTTTTTCTACCATCATCACTTCTCTCTCTATCCAACTTCTTTCCATTTCTCTCCCTTCCTCCAAAAGTGCCACCTATAATCACTTTTGTACATTGTCTCACAGTTCTTTAAAAAATGCTTTTACATCTATCTATGTCCAAATGAAATATGCAGTATTGATTTTTATGTTTTTCAAGTTCAGATTTTACTCAGGCAGAGCATTAGTCTTCAAAGCACTGTTTGAGAAAAGCCATGAGATCATATCAGTGAGCGCAGGAAAAGAACTTAATGCAATTAACACCGATTATTTAATTCAATTTTTTGACACTTTTAGCAAACAAAGAAGAAAAGCGACCTTCCTTCACCTGGAAAAAGAAATTAACAAAAGCCCTAGAGCAAAAGGCATCTTTAGTGGTGGAATATTAGAATACCTTTTAAAGCTAAGAACAAATAGCTGTCTCAACATCCGTTCCATAAATTTAGGCCAGTGTGGTAAAGACATAAAAAAATAAGTGGAAGGCATAAAGGCTGGGAAGGAAGAAATAAATCTACCATAAGTCACATGGGGTATGATTTTGTTTTCATGGCAATCCAAGGGAATCTACAGACAAAGAACTAATAAACTATTTTGGCAAGTTTTCTAGATAGAAGTTGAGTACATAAGAATTCTCCATGTTCTTATGCACTAGCAACAACTCAGTAAAAATGCCACTTACAATGATAAGCCAAACTATAACATGTTGAGATAAAAAACAAATGTATGTAATAATTTTATGGAGGAAATTATAAAACCTATATAAAATGTTTTCTATCAAAATGAGTTACACACACATATACGCCATGTTAATGGCAAGATCCAATGATAAAAATGACAACTTTGTTCATATTCATCTATATATTCACCAAAACATAAATTAAAACCTTAGTTTTATTATGGAACTTCATAAAATTATTCTAAAATGTATACAGAGCATTGACAAATCTGGAATAGCCTGCTCAAGTTTGGAGTAAGACAACGTGAGGGTACTAGTCTTGCTGGGAGTCAGATTTTATTTTAATGCTTTATTAATTAAGACAGCATGTTGCTCATGGGTATAAACTAGACCAATGACACATAGTAGACATTCTAGAAATAGCTTCACACGAGAAGGAACCAACACACACAGACACTGAATACATGACAAGGGTTGCAATTAAAAAATAGAGTATTAAAAATAGTCTGGAATAAGTGGTCATCTTTTGGGAAGAAGTTTTTTAAAGATATCTATATCACAACGTAAACCCCAGTGCATTAAAGACATAAATATGAAAAGTTAAACTAGAATTTGTAAAAGACAACATAAAGGAATATGACTTAGAATGTGGAAGGATTTTCTTGACTAAAACACAAGTATTGAGCTTAAAAGTAAAGACCAAATTTGTATATTCGATTTCAAACTTCTCTATCACAAAAGAGGCTATAAACAAAAGGAAAAATTAGCCAGATTATGAGTAACATTAACGCTACATATGACTGACAAAGATTAATATCTAGGATATATAAATAACCTCTAAAACAAATTAGAAACAGACAACTAATAGGAAAAATATGTATAAATACAAATAGATAACAATTCACAGGCAAGGAAACAAAATGGCAAACACATGGAAAAATGTTCGCTCTAAATCAGAGACATGCAATTGAAAACTACAATGCACTGCCATTTGTTCCAATCAACTACTTTCACATTGATTTCCCTCTCTTCCCCTGCGCTTGTTCATATCACAAGTAACTATTTCAAGCTTCCAGGTAAGTTTGGCCAGTGGAAGACACTGGGGGAGGACTGGACAACAGGAAGGGGGAAAAGGCAGGCATTCCTCCCCTTTCCACTTTGCTTCCTTCAGGACCTCTGGTAGCCTCCATGAGCCTCTGGAGGCCTGGTGTGTCTAGCTCCCACCTCACCTCCTGCATCCCCACATCGTGTTAATTTCAGACAGATGACCTTAGTTTCTGATCTCTGTTAACACCACCTCCTCCATTGGTCCTAGAGCCATATGATTGAGAGTGGCCTCTTGCTGTTATGAATGTTGCTTCACTATCCATTTTGGTTTCTCAGCTATTCTGTCATCTGTCTAATCAATTACTTGTGTTAAATTTCCTCTGTTGAAAGACCAAGAGTGTCCCAGCTGGACTCTGACTGATGCACCATTTCATACTCATTAGACTGACACAAACTTAAATGTCTGTCAATACTATGTGCTGAAAAAGATATGGAGTAATATGGGCCCTGTACACAGCTGGTGGGAGTGTAAACTGATAAGACCACTTTGGAAAGCAATAAAATGTTAGTAAAATTGGACACAGGGATTCCTGTGACCTAGCAATTCCAATTTCGTGTCTACTTACAGATACCCAACACATACCCAAGCCATACTCGCTCATTTTCACAAGATGAGAAATTAATTAATTCAAGCATTATTTGTAAAGGTAAAAATTTATAAAACAATGTATATATCTAGCAACACAAGTGTCTTTAAAATATGGTATACTAATGGAATAATAAACTACTGATCAGCTCAAATATATCAGCTAGAGCTTCCTGTGTCAATATGGATAACTCTCAAAAATGTAATGCCGAACAAAAAAGAATGATGAATGATACATATATAGCACAATGTCATTTATACACAGTTATTTTAAAATGCTAATTCTTTATATTCTTTAAGGATACATATGTAGTAAAAATATACATACATAGAAATGATAAACTCCAAATTCAGGATAACTTTTCCCTCTGGAAGGCAAGAGAGAAATGGAATTGGAGAGTGGTATACATGGAAATGTAACATCTGCAATGTTTTATTTCTTAGAAATACCTCTTGCAAATTTGGTAGAAATCATATTCAATAAAGCTGGGAAAAAGCCACACGAATGTTTGCTATGTAATTCACCAGTCTCTTAGTACTGTTGAAATATTTTATTTAATTTTTTTAAAAGAACTTATCTTTCTAAAAATAAGTAGCCTTTATTTATGTAGAAGACACAATACTGGGTATCTAACCATGGCCCCTAAATTTATGTGGAGTAGAAACTGTTGGAAAACTGACAAAAGGCTGTCTATAAGACCTACCTAATTTCCTCCAAAAGGAAAGTCATATTTTACCCACACTCACCCCCATTCATCTTCAAAATAATGTACTTTTCCACGTTCATCATCATCAACCATGTCAGCCTGTTGAGACCTACTTCTGAATGAATGTTACCTCAAAATACTCTTCACTATTTTCTAAAACACTCTCTATCTCTCCTGGCCTTTCTTTGTCCACTACAGTATATCCATCTCTTTGATGTGTAGTTCATCTGCCTTGGTTGAAGTTTCTAGCCATTAGCATGTAGGCTGTTTCTCCTTTGATCCTGGGCTCTAGCCCAGCTGCTTGACCTCATTTCGTTTGTCTCTGCCCTCCATCATTGGTTATGGAAGCCCTTTGTTTATGGGCCAAGGCTCAGTATGTTTTCACAGTTCTCAGTACGTCACTGTAAATGGCATCTAATGTATTACTCCTGAACCTGCTACAGTTGTATGAAATTTCTTTGCATCTTTGGGAGTCCTAGGGTCTCTCCATCCTCCGGGCTCTTGCACATGAACCCTCTTGGTATAGAATGAACATGCTTAGCCACATCCCTTACTTTTCCTACTGATTTCTTACTCCCTTAAACCCCAGCTTAATTCCATCCTCCTGGAAACTTTCCCAGATCCTTGAGACCAGCACCCTCTATTTACTTTGCTATTACATTCAGCACATAATATCATAATCACTCTCACCCACCAAATTTAAGCTCCATTCAGCCAGGGAAAATGGCTGTATCATTTATCACACACTAACTGTCAAGCACAAAGCCTGGCATATAGTAGACATTCAATAAATATTTTATGAATAAATGAAGGAAAATCAAGTCAGACTAATGGTCTGTCCAGTTAATTATTCTTTTTCTGATGAGGAGTGTCGTTTGCATCCACGAAGTCAAGTTCCCTAATTAGCTCAGAGTTTCTCAGAATCTCATTGTAGATCCATCTTCCAGGTATCTACCTTTTTTGTAGGACATTCACTTAAATTTTCTTCTACTATTTCTGGAGCAACAAATTCTACAGAATTATGTCCAATTGTGCAAAGTTTTAGTTCTTTTCTTTATGAACACCTTTCTTTCAAGCCTGATATATTTAAATCTAAAATACTTAAGTTGAAAATTCTTTACCTTTTTTTTTCTTTCCAGGTAAAAGTAGAACAGAAAGCTGTCTGATTTCCATAGCACAATGAAGGAAAGCATAACAGAGACAAGGGAGAAAATGCAAGACTGAAGTAACAGCACTGACAGAAGCAAATCAGTCAGCTCTCCTTAACACACACAAACTCTGGCATTTGTGTATTAGTGATAATCATGGATTATCGCTCTATTCTATTAGCCTTTTGGGATTTGCCTTTGCTAACCCTAAAACAACAACATGCAAATGCAAGCACGGAAAAGGGAATTCTTATTAACGGAGCCCGTTTGATAGCTCTTTTCATAACAGTTGAGAAGGTCTCTTTAGTTTGCTTTTGCAGCAGTAGCTGGAAGCAATACTTTTTTAAAGTAAGCAAAAGATTTAATGGTGTAATGTGATCAAGAGCAGAACTAGTTATAGCAAGAGAAAAACAACAAACAAGAGTATAAACCAGTTATAATCTACTGTAATTGAACCAATTTTTAACTTGAATATTTTATTCTGTATTTACACATATTAAGTAAATGTATAGATATATTTTACTTTCTTATATATTTCAATTTATATATTACATATAAGATTGTAGATGTGGACCGTATGTGTCAGAAATAAGTGTGTTTCACATTTTTAGTCTTTGAGTATAAGCTGGCTTTTCCTCAGGGAACTTTTCCTGACATTTTCATAAGAGATTTGTTTTTTAATATTTTAAGGGCACTTTAAGAAAAAGTTTTTGCTTAGCTTGAGGATAGACAATCTTCAAGGGTTCTCTGTTCTAATTTTACAACATGCTTAAGATTTTATAAATAAATAGCATTTGTCCTAAGCAAGCATGAGAGTCTTTGAAAATGCCCATCAGAGCATGCTAACCAATATGTTTTAATAGACATATTCTCTATTTAAACATCGTTAATCCTTTGCATCTTTTTCCTGAAGAGCTTTAAATTGTACTCTTAAGAAGGCCTTATTACTATGAAATTCAAGTAGAAAAATTATTGTTTATGTATTAAAAATATCGTAGCTGCTCATGCACGTGGCTAGCAGCAGATTTGGGACACTGAGTTTTGCAAGTTGGAGGGAAGCACGGTCAACTACACAAATAGCTCCAGTGTCTTTTTTGTTGCTTTTTTTTTCCTGAAATCAACGCATGTGTCTCAGAAAAACATAATATTTGGAATATGGTTCTAGGTGGCTGCAGAGATAACTTTAGGTGGCAATAGCTAATATAATTTGTAGACCTAAGGGTTTAAAAACTGTAAGCATACCCATTTCCCCAATCCTGTCCCCCCGACACCTCCAAAGATCATTCCTTTCCTTTTTATCATAAAAAGAATTAAAACAATAACCCAATATGCCTCCTTTCAAATTCACACTTAAACCTATGAAGCGATGGCCTGTCCCAGGAATTGTCTTACGCATGATTCAGTAAAAACAACTTGCAAGTTATTTTCTCTTAAGGTTTTCTCAGGACTATTTTAAACTGTATGGCTTTCAGAAAACCAGAAGTAGAACAATTAAGTGTATGCAAGGTTAGGATCACAAGTTCTGAGTCAGACAGCTCTTTTATTCAAACCTGAATCACTAATTCCAAGCTATGTCCCACTTAGCAATTCGCATAACTCCTGTGTGCCTCAGTTTCTGCATAAATAAATGGTGAGATAACAACAACAGTATTTTTGGCTTAGGATGGCTGGGGTGATTAAATTTAAAAATCGATATAAGCTTGTAGTGTGCTTATAGTGCCTGGCACAGCTAAGACCTCAAATGTTGGCTGTATCTGCTGCTGTTATTACTGGGAATTTTGTATTACAGTGAATAAACTTCTTTCATTTTTCTCCAGTGTGGACTGAGCACACTGGGTGACAGAACTCAATACAGACAAAAACAGCCAAGTGCCACCCTACATGAATATGGTAGGTTCTAGTTAACAGCTTTGCTCTAACCTGAGCACATTTTGAACCCTCTGAGGTTTTGCAAGCAAAATGAAGTCATATTTCATCAGTCAGTTTTCTTAGTTGCAAGAAAAAATAAAACAAAAACTAGACTTTGGCTGATAGAAGCAGAATAGGTATTTATAAACAGGATGTTGGGGAACTCATCAAGAATTACGGGGAAGGCCTGAAGAGCTAGGCTTTGAATGAATGGAAGCCAGGCGGGTGGGATCTGAACTTGAATCACACTGCTCTTAACCTTCAGCCTGCAACCCTGTGTCATGTCACTATGCCCAGATTCTGGACCACACCCCTGCTGCCCCTGAAAGCGGCGTACTACTGCTGCTAACAAGAGTTTCTCTGTGTTAGTCATTCTTTATGGCTTCAGGAAGCCTCTTTTGGATTCTGTTCTTCTCTTGGGATACCAGATGACCAACGAATTTATGATCGCACAACACGCAAGTTACCCAATTGTTCCCATACAACCCAAACCTTTAATGATTCCTGTGACCTAAGTGACCAGCAACTGCACTGATAGGAGGCCCTGGCAGTCACTGATTATATGAAAACTCCAAGGTACCCAAGTATGTCTTACCTAACCAAGAAGTAGGAAATGGCTTAAAATTGCTTTCTAAATTTATTTTTGTTTTATTTTATCTTGAGAGAGGGACATAAAGTAAGCAGTTTCATGGAAAACTCCAATAAGCTCAGGAAAAAGGGTCATGGCATCTAATAGAGATTTCATTTTTCTGTCTTTTATTTTTACTCTTTATGAAACCATATTTAAATATTCTTCCAAAAATATGCTTCTGATGCAGTAAATTTCTTCTTGTCTATTTAGAGGAGAGTGACAGGCATCACCTAGTTCATATGCTGAATTCTACAATTCCAGCAACTGTCACTGGCTTTCTTTATTGAAAATAATCAATGGCTTTGACAGATAGAAAGGGGAGAATATCGTGGCATATTTTGATGTATCTTGACAGCATGTTTCAGGGTGGCTGTCGCTGTCAGTTTCTGCTCTTTGATTACTTTTTTCTAACCAGGACTCAAGGGAAAATTCTTAGGGTCTTTAACACTGAAACTCTACAAACATAAGGGACAATGGGACACCTAGAACTTGCCTTTTTTCATCCAGTGATGAGGTTTATATTTTAATTCTTCATTTTAACCCAGGATATTTTCAGTCGAGCTATATAATTTGGAAAGACTTACTTGGGCTTAGATGTATGTTTGCTAGGCAATTAAAAGAGGCTTAGAGTGGCAACTGTGCACCAGCCACACTTTATTCTTGGTTCTTTTATGTGATTCCAAGTAACTTTTGAAGTTTATTAATAGATATTATTAAAAAATTTAAATCCTCTGGCCATAATACAGAATCAAGGAGCACTTTCATTATAATTCATTACCTATACTTAGAATTCCCATCATTATGGATGCCCGAATCAGTGCAAACATTTTCTATTAGAAACCACTATTGAATAAAAGACTTTTATTTTTATATAGAAAAAGCAAGAGTCACATTGGCAACTGGTCTACACTTAAACTGCCCTTTCTCCTCACAGTGGAAAATAATCTGTTATGCTAAATAATTTGAAATATCATTTTGCTAATAGGTAATGAAAATGTGTAGCTAATGGGCCTCCTGAGACTTGAAGCTGAAGCTACATGCTGTCATTTAAATGACTCCCTTAGCAGAGGCAGTTGCCAATGCAAGGGAATGATTCTGAATCTCAATCCAAGGATAGGTAGGACTTCAGGGACTATGAGTCTCCTCCATACTGTATTACCTTGGATTCTACGTGAGACAGGAACACCCTCAAACCATAGTCAGAACTCCTGCTTCTCTGAATTGTGATCATGTGGGAAGAGATCATACAAGACACAAAATGAGCAAAGAAAATTGAGTGGCTTCCCAAGACCACAGTCACTGCTTCCAGCCTTTGCATGTGGTTTATTGTCCAGCTGGGTTCATGTAGCACCCCAGCTTCCTTGCTTAACACCTCCTGATGACTTGCCTGACATCTCAAAGAGTTTCTTAAAATATTCTTAAGCCTTTGGCATCCCTTCCTGTCCCAGGCCTCATGAATAAACATTTATCCAGTCAGCAGCTTTGGCAGAGAGGAAAAGCCAAGTTCCATCCATCAACGTCAAGAGCTGAATTACCTCGTGATCGCAGATCCTTTAATACCTCTGCCTTTCTATGGTGATGCTGGTAAAAAGTCAAATACTGCCAGCACCAGGTTTGTTGGTAAGTATTCATCTCCCAATCTGGTTACACACCACCAGCAAGTGAAAGTGGTAACAAGCAGTGGTGATTTAAAAAAATGGTAAAAAGTTTTGTGTTTTTCCATTTGTAATCTGTATGAGTTTACTAGGGTTGCTGTAACAAAGTGCCACAAACTGGGCGCTTGAACAGAAATCTGTTGTCCCATAGTTCTGGAGGCTGCAAGTCTGAGATGAAGACGTTGGAAGGGTTGGTTTCCTTTGAGGGTGTGAAGAGAAGCTCGTAGCTTGTAGAAGCTTTACGCTCATCTCTGCCTCATCTTCACATGGTATTGTGTGTGTGTGTGCGTGTGTGGGTGCGCACACGCGTGCGTGTGTGTGTGTACAAATTTTCTCTTCTCATAAGGACCCAGTCATACTGAATTTGGGCGCACCCTAATAAAATATGGCTTCAGTTGAATCAATTACATCTACGATGGCGTATCCAGTTTCCACATAAGGTCACATTTGGAGGAAGGGATAACTTCTTCTCAAATTTCTATAGAAGAATTATTAAAAACTAAAAAGTTGCCAAGGTTGGGGGTTGGAATGGTGAAAGGGGAAGCACTCATGTTTTTATGAAAATTCATAGGGCCCAGAAAATTATTAATGATCCCAGATGCTTTTATTAACTACTGAACAAAGGTAATATATTTTTGTATTTCCTTATGGCCAAGCCTCCTCTAAATACTCAAGTATATACAAAAGGAAAACATATCCTCAAGAAACACAAAGAAGCCACCTTGATCTCAATAAGTAAGTTGACTCATGGTGAAAACAATTTCACTCAATACATTTTAATTTTACATTACCTTTAATAAGTTTCCTGGTCTATTCAGAATAAAAACACATTTGTGCTAGGCTCCTCCATGTTGTTAATCTCAAAACTGTGGATTTTTTTTCACATATTTACAAAGTAAATATAGGTGGTGAGTATATCACTACAGATTTTAAATGCATTATTATGAGCTCCTGTTTATCAAGGCAAATATGATACAATCCAGTCCAATAAAAAAGTCAATCAAATTGAAGGGAAAAATAATTGGTTTCATATAGACAAAGCAACTGGCTGCAGAGTTCACTTCCCTTGGGGTCATGTTGTCTCTGTTTACAGGTAGCCGAACCCTTTGGTTCTCAAGTAATGAATACCCTTGTTATACATGCATGTCTCTGTGAGTATACACACACACACAAACACACGCTTCCCTTATAAAGAATGCCAAATCCAAACAAATTGTCTTGACTAGCTTACCCATCCATCATCTTCTCCTCATTTCAACAAAGCTACTAGGAAAATAACACCCATCCACAACATAGTTCCTTTCTATATCTGTCTTCCCCGTATTCTACTAATGAAGCATCTTAAATATTTGTCTGATTGTAAATTCTGCCCTGAAGACCTGTCAACCAACATCAGCTTGTGAAATGTCTGGAGCCTCATCAGACTGACCACCCAAATGCCACCAACAATCTCATCCACACTGCTGTCCGGGTAAGCACAGAGAGAAGAATTATTTTGTGGTTGGCTATGTAACATTCTTTTAAGAAGAAAAGAGTCATCTCCTTAAATAACATTTGTTTTCCTTATCATAAAGCATGATTTCAGAAGGTTCTCTCTCACTGAAAATTATATTTGATATAAGCAAGAGTGTAAACCTAAATACAAATGATATAACTGTCTGTTAGAGACATATAACACAGAAGGCAGTACAATTAATGAATTACTTGCAGTAACACTCTGCTTTTCCATGTTTTTTAGTTAGATTTAAATTATGCATCTGGAATGCAAAAAAGAACAGTGAGAAAGACTCATCTTCACAGGATGCTCAGGGAGTATTTTCTTGCTCAGTTAGGGTTTCATTTTCAGATAACTTTTCTGATAACTGGAGACCTTTTTTTCTGAAGGATCTTCCTGTTTGTTCTGTCTTCAACACTGTGACATTTTTATGTACCTGTTTTAATGCATCATTAATTTCATCACCGCACGATTTCCTCAGGAAGCAATAGCCGAAGCCCTAGTTCTTAGACTGCTCTCATAGTAAAAGAAAAAAAATATGTAATTGCTTAAGCCTCATTTTCCAAGGATTGCTGTTATTGATGTTCTATACGAGATGGATGCAGCAGGGATTTTGCTAAGTCCTGTTGCTCCCCCTTCCCTATGAGCTGGATCAGGGTTTCTGGAGATCACAGGGAGATCGGATCACTGAACACAGGCTGTTGTTCAGGGCCAATGTGAGCTGTGGCCTGCTGCACCTGCCAAAGGGGAAGGACCTCTCCAGAGCAGGCTCCTAAGAATTCTGGGAGGTCTAAAAGCTTTTAGAGCTCTGCTGAGAGACCAGGAAATGGCTCGGGAATGGACACCCACCTTCCTAGAGAGGCTTCAGTAAAGCCTGAAATGGGAAGAAATGTTGCAAAGAAAGACAATCACAAACATGAGCATGAGAAGCCTCCACAGCCCCGTTAGCCACCGTCAGAGAGTGTGTGCCAGGTCTCTGAAACATAAGTACTTTTCACAGACGCTAAATGTACTCTTTTCAGCTTCTCTTAGCTTCATTCTGAGGCCAGGGGATAGGCCTACTGTCACAGATGAGTAAATGTTATAATATGAATTGGAAGAGAGCCCAACTGCAAAGAAAGCAGAGCTTCCGGGGGAGGGTGGCACGGCGGTGACTGGGGTGAAGGAATGCCAATCTCTCCATTGCCACCACTCCTCCACAGCCCTCAGAGTTCTGTGCCTGAGGAGGGGCTATGGAAAAGCCTGGTTCTTTTCCACTTCAGAGGCTTTGCCTCTGTTGTTCCCTGTGCCCCAAACACTGTTTTTCCAGTTTTCACAGGCCCAGCTCCTCCTTATGCTTCAGAGTTCAGCTCAAAGTCAGCTCCTCAGAAGGACCCTTCCTCCCCACCCAATAATCCAAACAGCTTATCTTCCCTACAGCCTGTCTCAGCAGCCCACTGTTGTCCTGCGTGGATGATACCACATCCTCTGTCTTATCTATAAACATCTGCTTCTACGCTGAGCCAAATGCCCATGGAGGCAGGAACTGTGTCTTAGTTTCCCCAGGACAATGCCTAGGGCATGGCAGATGCCCAGGAAAGGCTGGCTGCATGAAAGAAGGTATTCTAGGATAGCACTGTCTGACAGAACTTTCTGGAATGATGGAAATGTCCCATAGTCTATGCTGCTCCATATGATAGTCACTATCCATAGGTGGCTCCTGAACACTTGAATGTGGCTCGTGCAAATGAAGAACTAAATTTTAAATTCAATTACATTTTCATTCATTTAAATTAAAATGTAAATAGCCATTACTGCCATATTGCAGAGTGTAGATTTAGAACAATCCTCTTAATCCTCAGAAAGATACACAATGATTCTGAAAGAGCTAATCTGACTCAAACAGGAGGTGCTATCCTGAGCCCAAGTTTGGTAATTTTGTGAGCTACTTGACCCCTCCATCATGCCCATGCAGCCTAAAAATTATCATTGTTAACCTTAATAATACTTCTTCTGAGTGATCTATGAAACTGATGATATAAGTTATATAACCAGGTAAATTGGGCCACATTTCCAATGGAATAGGCAAACATCTTTCTACATGATTGTTGCATACACACAATACTCAAACATCTTTAAAAAGAGTAAAATAGGCAATAACATAAGCTACATCCCAAGTGTACATTTAGCAAAATATCAAAATGCCAGGATCAGTGTCTTCTCATGGATTCAATGGCTGTGGCCTTTGAGGGTAGTGGCCGTGCCTGCCAGCTCAATATGTTCATCTCCAGGGGCCTGGCACCGCCGCAGAGAAGGCACTCCACAAATATTTCCTGAACACAGGTAAATACCAAGAGCCATTCTGTTCAGTACCCAGCTTTATTTATTTTTCTGATTTTCTTTTCCCATTTATTGTGCTGATGTGCTCCACTGAAAAAGTAAAAGTGAATGTGTGGGAAAAGGCAGGTTGTAGAATAACAGGACTTCCCCCACCATACACTCAAGCTACCCCGACAGAGCAGCCCGGGCGAGGAGTCAATATCAGCAGACTAGGAGAGCAACGGGCTCAGGGAAGGCTCAGACCCCAAACCTGTCCAAGCACCAAAGGGGGCTAGGATGAAAGCACAGGAGAAGAAAAAAAAAAGCAACACTAGCCAGGGTTACCGTTAACTAGATACCAACAGGAACAGCCAACTGGTTGACCCCAAAGTCTTGTTCTCAAATCAATACCATCATGAAAATACCAAGGAAGGAAAAAATAGCACATGATATAATCAGCAAGTAAGAAACCAAGCACTCCTTGTCAGCCTGATCTGAATTCAGTCACACTTGAGGTTTGCAGTTCTCTCTCTCTCAAAAAACACGGGTCCCACCACCTCCTCTCACTTCTACAGCAGAGATTCATTGCCCTATTTTCACATTCCTTTAGGCTCCTATCTTAGAAACAGATCCAGATAGAGTTTATTCTAATTTGAATGTGGCAACCCTGCAAATAATTTTCAGGAGGATAAACAATCATGCTTTTCATTTCTTCCTTTTTTTCCTCCCTCCTTCCTCTCTCCCTTCTTTCCTCCCTTTATCCCCTCCCTTCTCCATTCTGATATAATGAATCACAGACCGAATTTTCTGTTTTGATCTAGTTAGAAAAATAGTCTCATTGCCTCAATATTGACAGCAGCTGCAGCTGGACCGCCCCAGGCCAGGAAACCTTTGTCTGAAACAAACAAACAAAAACTGCCTCTCCCCATTCCCCCACTGAAGCCTGTCGTCTGCCTCTCAACTGGAAATCCAGCCCACAGGCATTTACATCATGAGGTTTGTTTTTATAAGTTATAGCAAAAGGCAAAAATGAGCATGGTTCTCTGGCTACAGGGCAGATTTCCCAATGCCTCATTTGTTAGCAATGACATTTCTGTTAATGCCCTTGTATTAAAATTGCATGCCAATATTTTAATTTCAACATAATATCATATTATGGCACTTAGAGAGGACCATCAAGAACCATTACAGGAAAGACATTATGGAACTTTAACCAACTAAGTTGTGCATTGACTTTTAGGCAGTGTTTCAAAACAGTTTCATTAAGTTTATGTTGAAAGAAAGAAAGAAGGAAAGAAAGAAAAGAAAGGAAAAAGAGAGAGTGGGGAGGGAGGGAGGAAGGGAGAGGGAAAGAAAGAGAGGGAGGAAGGGAGAAAGAGTCATATGGACTTACAAGACTCCTGATACAGAATCATAATATTTTTCCTCTTTATTTTGCAATTTATCATTCGTTCTATTATGCACTGTGGAAAGCATTGTTTTTCTTTAAATGAGTTTGATATTAAATCCCTTTTTCTACTGGATCAGAGATTATCATAAGTCCACCACCTCTGGAATCTGCTGTGCCTGAGAAGTATGTTTGGAAAAACAGATGCTAACATTGAAGTTTCCTTTCTGCTAAACGACAAACTTCCACAAAGCACAAAGCAAGGTTTAGCCAAATCTCTCTGGTAGCCATGACTGGGTGTTCAAAGCAGATATGACCACCAGATCCAGGATGATACTAATTTTCTATGTGACAGGACAGTCCTGAAGAGCATACACTGAAATTCTTCATTTTTATGGTTAGTCATAAACAGGAGAAAAAGATCAAATGAGCCACCTTTCAGTCATGCATTAGGCACGCATTTTACAGCATAAAAAAGATATGTCTTTACACCTGATTTTAGAAAAGGTAACGAGTGCATCATAGAAAATACAGATTCAACGGCTTCCCTTGTACATGGTGAGGGCCTTCTCCAATACCACGAGTATCAGCTTCTCCTAGACTTGGTTGGAATTGGATCACAAATCCTTCAGAGGCTTTTTGCTTAAAATGGAGAGAGCAATTCTTTGCATAGCAGAAGGTGGTTTTCACTCTTCCCAATTCTCTGACCCAGCAAAAATTACTGTCAACTATCTGCCCAGTTGAGGGATATTGATTCTCCTGTTGCCATGGTAACACATTATTTGTCAGGTCTGTGTGACTCTCATACTCAGTGCCTAATCTGTTCCTACTGGCTTTTGGATTTTGACACTTTCTAAGCCTTAATTAGTTTATTTGATGGGACCCGCACATTTTATTTTTATACTAGTAGCTATTGAAAACATAGTCATCCAAAGAACAGATCACAGAGACAGAAATCAGTGTGCTGTCAGGCCGACCAGAGCTGACAGAGAGGGAGAGCAGAGTGGGAGGCACAGGCTCCGCTTGCTGCTCCTCAGATATTGGGGAAAATCAAAACAGTTTTTGCCATCTGTCACACAGCACAGTGTGAAAATTATGAAGCTGTTCGCTTCAACGTTTGGGGAACATTCTGCCACTGTGATTAGATCACAATAATATTACCCAGTCACTAAAGGTTTGGATCAATGCGCTTTAATATTTTTCTTCTCAGAAAACCTCAGTCTTAACTTATTTTTCACTGTGAATGTCTGCTGAGCAATTCACTTAGAGATAAATATTTCACACAGATAAAGTACTTAGAATGGGAGTCAAAGGACAGCTGATGACTTAGTTAAGTTTAGAGTTAATAACAAAAGAAAATAAGAAGGTTAAAAAAAACTTCATAAAAGATTGCTGTACAGAACGAAGCATTATTCTGGAGCCATTCTCGAAGTATGGCCCACAGAATCCTGCCAGAAGTTGGGGAGTGGAGTCCAAGGAGCCTTTTAGGGAAACCAATAAATCAAAGAACAATTGTCATGATAAACCTAAGAAATTATTGCCTTTTCACTTTGTTGGCCTTTACATTTTGATGCTAAAATAATCACAGTAAAACTGCTAAGTGGCTTAGCACAAATCAAGGCAATCACACACACACACACACACACACACACACACAGAGAGAGAGAGAGAGAGAGAGAAAGAGAGAGGGAGAAAGGGAGAGAGGGAGGGGGAGGAGGAGGAGGAAGTTACATTTAAGAATATCTTTGGTGAATGAGCTTTAAAAAAATCACTAGATTAAATCTTGGCCCTTAAGTACAAGCCTTCTTAATAACCTATGTGACAAAATGGGCAAGTTGCGTAAAACACTTACGTCGTATACTGGCGTGGCTAACTCAAAGAAAATCACTTGTGTGATTGAGTGGAGGGTCAAATTAATTATTTTTTTAAATTAAAAAAAATGTAATAGAGATGGAGTTTCACTATGTTGCCCATGCTGGTCTAGAACCTCTGGACTCAAGCAATCCACTGGCCTCGGCATCTAACCACTTTTTTAATGGAAACATTTTCCTCAAAAAAACAATGGAAAAATCCAAGGCACTGAGACCACATATCAAGGACCTAGGGCTCACGGAAAAATTAGTTTTTGAATGTCCATTGCACTCTCTTGGAAAAAACTAAACAATCGCTTCAGACCCAGGTCCTAAGTAACATCTTATCTTGAAGTAATAATAACAAAAATCCACAGCATGGAAATGACAACCCAAGTTCAGCCCTAGGACATATTTCTGTTTTCTTGGATAAGACATATTCCTCTCTTCTCTTTCATCTTACAATATTTTGCCAAATAGGTTTCTCCATCCTACCTTAACAAGAAACACTTCATTCCCTATTAACATTGGCAAAATTCTTTGGGATCGAGAGAATCTTTAACATCAAGTATCCTTTACCAAGACAGAAGACAGGACTAAAGATGTGACATATTTTACCTTTTAATGAGCACCATTCCCAATATCTATGATAAAAGATGCAGTAAAATTCTACTGCCTATGTATCTTACACTATTTGAATAGAAATCACAAGTCCTAATATTACTAAGGCATGACTAGTGGCAGACTATGGCTTATGGTACCATGTTTCCAGCAGAGATTGGCATCTTCAACCAGTGTAACCATTCCAGACTGTCAGATTAAGATCCAGATCACACTAATACCAGCGAAATTTTGAGAGGCAATGCATCTTGCAACATTTAGGAGTCAGTGATTCAAACCTCCAAAAGCATAAAATCTTATTCCATAAATAGAACATTTATCATCTCAGGAATGAATGAAACCGAATAAGTAAAAATAAGAACTCAATTTCTCATGTATGTTTTTCACAATAAATAAAATAGTAACCACTCTTCAGCATGGACTGTTTTACAGCCTACATCCTCCAATCTTGGAAGGACTGGATTCTCAGTTTCCCCAACAATAAACGTAAAGAAAGGTCATTTGGTATTTACCTGACTCCAAGGCCATCCTAGCAGCTTGGCAGCTGGCTCTGCTATCATGTCTTCCTCTCACAAAACTAGAAAATATAATAAAACAAGTATTATAATCTGGCCTGGAAACCTTCCATACTTCCCTATGTACTTCAGTTCTTCACTTCTGAAATGAATGGCAGCTTCAAGAAAAGGAGAAAAGAGAGGGAGGAGGCCACATAATATTCTCAAGAAATTGTCCTCTGGAGCTCACCTTTGCACAAGCTCATTTTCTCTTTCACAAGCTATAAAAACAGTGATGCTTAATTTATTATGGCAGTGCCAGGGTGCTACTTGTTTTAGGATAAAAATCAACTTTATTATACAAAATTAAGGTTTTCATGTTTCTAAGTCTGCTAAGGCTAAATATAACAAAAGCAACAACAGTCTCTAAAGAACCTTATTTCAAATCCTTCACTGAAAAAAGTTAAATGTTTAGTTTCACTAGTCCCCATTTCCAAAATTACCAAATTGACCTAACTAAATGTTTAAGAAGGAGCGCTATAAATACCACTAAGTCTTTCAAAGGAGAACATCTATTCATTCTTGGCTTGATGATCTTTACAGAGTAAAGACCTTAAATCCTTGGGACTACCTGGCATCTCCAGCCAACCTACCATTCTGAAATTCAACAAAAGTAGTATCATGTCTCCCAGGTACCAAACAGTTCCTTGAAACCAGAGAATGGAGTAGCTGATAACATCATCCCATTACTTTCCTCTGTTAAGTTATTAAGGAATAAAATACAGTTTGGAGGGTGAGAGTGAGGTTCTGGTATACAATTTCCTGGAGTGTTAGCTGAAGCCTGCGGCTCCATGACCAGGCATGTGTAGCAACGAGACTGTTTCATTGTTTTGACCTTTTCTTTTGTCAGTAAAAGTGCTACACATTTTAGATAATGTATCTGAATCTATTTTTGCACACTGCATTTGCATTAGTTTATCATGAAATAGAATTTAACTATCTCAAGGTATCTGTGAATAACACCAGTTCTTTAAATAAAACAGACACCTTCACCCTCATCATCATGGCCAAAATAAGGAAACAGGGCACACCTCTCTTAAAATGTTGTGACACATAGTGTAGATGTAAATTCCATGATTCAGTCTGTTCTCCAGTTTTGGGGTTAAATGTTGTCAAACAAACCAAAACAAACTAGCTCTTAAAGACTCAACCCCTAGCCAATACTGCCCTTAATGTCTCTTTGTTTCTATTAATTCATTAAGTAATCAACAATTTTGTTCTCTTCGATAATTAAACCAACATGACCACAGCATACTGTCAAATGTTAGCCCCTCTTCACTAAAGGATTAAATTTTTCTAAAGCTTTAGTGCTACGCAACTATGAATAATTTCAAAAACACAATTTTTAAAATCCAGCAACTAGTCAATGGGCTCTTCGAAGACTTCAATAAACACGAAAATTAAAAATAGATTATGCGTAATCTATATTTCTTAGTATTTCTCCTAAATTTCATTTCGCTTCATATTGCCTTCATCTTGTAAAATTATTGCTCGCTAGATACAAAATCCCTCCTGGACCCTCTGCTTTTCTGCTCTCTCACTTTAGCGTTTAAAATATGCAAGGAAGTTTATCATCAGGGAAGAAAATACAGTTATGCCTCTCAACTTACAGGAGGGACAGTTTCGCCGTGCTTGTCACAGGGAGATTTCATCACACCCAGGATCTGCATCAAATACTAATAAATCTAGGAGAATACCTGTTTCAGAAAGACAGGTCAACCTTAGGAAAAAAATGGGTTGTTGCCTTAGTACACCCTGATTGCAGCAGTTGGCTACAAAGATTAACAGTCAACATATAACACCATTCTTTAGGAAGGGACTACTTGGCCTTGTACTTACAATTAATTTTTATTACTGTGGCAAAATACATATAACATATTTACCATTTTAACCATTTTCAAATATGCCATTCAGTGGCATTAAGTACATTCACTTTTTTGTGCAACTTTGCCTGCTATCTAGTTACAGAACTTTTTCATCACCCAAGAAAGGAAACCCCACACCCATAAAACCGACAATAATTTAAATCATGGATTGGATGCTGGGCTTGGCTGAGATTTCCTTAACTCTTTACTTCCTGTCTTGGTAGATGACAATAGTTGGAAGCAGGGGGTCTGGGGCCTGATTGCCCATATTTAAATTCTCCTTCTACAGCCATCCTGGGCACACTGCTCAATCTCTCTGAGCTTTATTATTGTCCTCTATGAAATGGGAACAATCATAAGGCTTCTTACAGGGCTCTGGGGAATAAACTAGAGCCCTGTAACCGGCTCAGCTCAGCGTCTGGCAAGCATGAAGAATTCAATATATGCTTCCTATATTTATTAATTTATATTTTTTATTACACCTTCTGCATATCAGGCACCACTCTAAACGCTGGGTAAACATGAGCTCTTTTAAACCTCTTAGTTCCATAAGGTAGTTATTGCTGCTAGCTTCATTTTATCTACATGGAAACTCAAGCACAGAGAGGTTAAGTAACTCGCCCAAGGTCACACGGTTCATAAGTGAAGAAGCCAGAATTTGAAACTCCAGAGGCCATGCTCTCAAACACTCTGCATACTCCACAATATTATTATCAGTTATCACACTAACCCTGAAATACATATGGTTAGTCTATTCTCATCATTTTTACTTCATGAAGCAATTCAATATTGATCAAATAAAAGCCATCCCTAACCCTGCCTTCTTCATGCAGCATCTTAAAGTGTTTGTGTGTTCTCTCACCATTTTCGCTTCTCATTAAATGTGGGATTTTACACCATCATCAAAAGACTGGACATTCAATTTACTTGCTGTTTTGCACCATGATGTTATAGCATAATAACTTAAAATGTTTTATTCCCATGAATGTCTGTAATCATAATACTTGAATTAGTCAGCCTTTTGTACTTCCCATCTATGGATGTAAGTACACTACACCCCCGACACGCGCTGAGTGGCAGTTTCTGTGCAGCTGGTTAGCTCACATAAAATCAAGAACTTGCATCAAATTCTGGGGTACGATGTTAGAATAATTAGAACCCCAAGGAGGGTTGGAGCTCTGCCAGGTACAAAACAGTCACGGTTCCTTAGTTCATCCTGTGGCGCTAGGGCACTGTGTGGGAAACATAATCCCTGTCACAGGATGGAGGAGAAGGGAGATTATGAAAAAGCCAGCACAGAAGTTACAAAAGTCCAAATTTTACAGAAAGTGAGGGAAACTAACATCAACCAGCACATGTGCATTCAGAGTGGGGAGGAGATGCCAGTCTAACAAACAGCACTTCCAGTTACCGTCAATTATTAGCAGAGATCTTCATACTTAAACAAAGCAAGCCTACTGGAAATCCAGGACAAGCTGCTTCATTACATGATTAAAAAATTATACAGGTTCTGACAAAATAAATTTCCCTGGAGGCACAATTGTTGTCCTTCACACCTTTAAAAGGATGAAAGGGCTTCATATTACTTGTAGGGATGTCAAATTTAATTTCTTCCCTTTTTTCTCTTTTCTTTAATTATAAAAGCAATATCTGCTTATTATACAGAGTTCAAACAATACAGAAGTATGTTGATTAAAAATAAAGTTCCCCTCTTAACCATCACCATCTTCCAGTCCTAGTCCTCAGAGGTGACTGCTGCTAACACTTCAGAATAAGACCTTCAGACTCGTGTCCTATTTATCAAGAAATATTTTTGCACATACCTGCATGTACATGGATATGCAAATACATTGGTATATACATTCAAAAGTCAAGTTTTGTTATTAATCACAGAAAAAAGTATAAAAAAGAGAAAAGATAGATTGAAGCAGAAGTTAAAAGACATATCAGGTTTGCTGATACCCCCAAAATAATATTCAATTGAATAGAATTGCAAAGAAAAGGTTAAAATGAACTCATCTTTTAGCTGAGAATACAAAACATTGTTCCATAAATGACGTACGTATTTGTAATTCCAAATTGGGGCCAGTTTAGGGTTACTGGTTATATAACCATGCCTCCTCATCAGAAACAGACCTAGAGAACCACCATCTTTGACCATCTGTCAGGTGATGCTTACAAACAGGAAAAATGTGCTACAAACACTCATTGCTGTCCACATTCTTGCTTATTTGAGTTGACATTCTCTCCAACAGCATTGCTCATACATTGCTCCCTTGCTCAAAGTATCCTTCCTCATCCTTGTATCTTTCCTCCACCTACCTAAGGCTTATTTATGCTTCAAGTGATAGATTGTTTTCTCCCACCCTTACAAAGACTTTTCTTGATTGCTCTGACCCAATGAGATTATTTTGTCTTCTAAACTCTACAGAGTAGGGCTTACCATTTTGTGCTCAACCAACCATTTTACATGAGCTTCACTTTGTCCCCACCTAAACTGTATGCTTCGGCATAAGGGCATCTCAGATACTCCCAGGTTGTCTGGCATGGTATATGTAGTATGCATTAAAACAATGTTTGATGAGAAATTCATTTCATTTGCTGTGGGCTATTGTCAGATGTCAACCAGTGTTCACGGCTTAAACCTCAAATAAGAAATCAAAGATGATTTTCCTACAGCTTACAAGTTCTAGATTATAAGAAAAAGAAAGAACATTAACAAGGATTTCTTAAGGCCCCTCAAAGACTCCAGAGGGTCATTAAGCCCTCCCTAAAATTATTACCAAAACTGGATGTGTTTACCTAAGTGCATTGGGGCTGCGAGGAACAGGTCCATGTGCTTTTGTCAGATGATGCATAGAGTCTGTAGAGTCTACACCTCCAAAGGGTCAGGAAACACTATTGAGGTCATACAGCAGACATAGAAGGGAAAGTGTTCAGGAAGGGGTAGTGGCATTTGTGTGGCAGTGTGGGGTTTAGATAACACAAGGAACTATGTCTCTTTCCATGAATAGAAGAAATTGCAGGAGTGTTTATTTCCATCCCTCCATTTCAACTGGCTGCTCAAATAGTTGGCATTAATAAACTATCTACTTTTTGCTATTTTTCAATGAGCAAAAACTCCCTTTATGGTAGGAAATTGCAGCAGGGAGGGTTGTAATGAGAAAAGTGCCTCAGGCCAGAGAGGGTTTACATGAAAACAAGGCTTGCACTTTAATATGATCTCAAACCTCAGTACACCACTCCATATTCAGTTAAGCATACCACACGATACTGCAAATTCCTATTTCTATTGGTATGTGCGTATGCATAACTGATATGAATGATCCTGATAATAAAACATGGCTCTAAAAACCCATGTAACCCTTCAGCTCCTTAGAGGATATTAGTAAGAATGATTCTAATGCACAATACCAAGCCAAAGAGAAGCCCAGTGAGCAGAGCTCATTATTTCTGAAACTTGTCATGCCCTCCAAGAGAAAAAAAAAAAAAAAACACATCGTTTGCTCTGACTTAAATTAGAACTGGTTTTCCACTGAGTATTGTGTTGAATCTTTGGCAGGATAACAGATGATGACTTAGACAATTACACATCCATCTTGAGAGGAGACTAAACCCAGTAGTACTAGACATATCTCAATTTCAAATGATGGAGGCAATTACACCTTTACAAGCCTGGAGGGAAAGTTCAGATTTCCTGGGAATCAGGATATCTGGGTTTCAGTTCTGAGTTTGGCATTAATAGATATGTGACCTTGGACAAATCAGTTAATCAGAATTTTCCTCATATGTAAAATGAGTGGGTTCGATTCTGGTTTCTTTTGGCTTCCTTCCAGCTCTAGGGTTCTAAAACTCAAGTCTTACTTTGAAGGCAGAGAAAGGATTAGGAGATTTTTAATTGGAAGAAAAAGTGAAGAAAGAGATTTCTCCACCTGTAAGAAATGAATTCCAAAAAACCCACGTTGCATTACGATTCTATAAGGCGGATCCTGTTGTTTATTAGATAGGTAAATATGCTGCCTTTGATAATTTACAGCCTAATATTCACGCTTCAGGTTTCCTAGCCATAGCCTCTCTGGAGGTGAGAGAGGCTTGTTGTTTGCTTACTTAAACAAAACACCTATGGGCAATAGCGTCAGCTTCCAAAAGATGATAGTGATTGCTCATTTTGCATGGTCACATACCAGGATTTCTGAAGTCCAGTTTACCTAGGACCAAAAATCACTTTAGAGCTCGTCTTTTCATTTAACAACTCTTAGTGGTCACCTATTGATATGGTTAGGCTTTCTGTCTCCACCCAAATCTCATATTGAATTGTAATCCCCATTATGGGGATTTCCCCATAATTTCCCCGTAATTCCCATATGTCAAGGGAGAGACCAGCGGAGGTAACTGAATCATGGGGCAGTTTCCCCCATGTTGTTCTATTGATAGTGAGTGAGTTCTCCAGAGATCTAATGGTTTTACAAAGGGCTCTTCCCTCTTCACTTGGTACTTCTCCTTCCTGCTGCCTCGTGAAGATGCCTGCTTCCCCTTTGCTATCTGCCATGATTGTAAGGTCCCTGAGGTCTCTGGAGCCATGCTGAACTATGAGTTAATTAAACCTCTTCCCTTTAGAAATTACCCAGTCTCAGGAAGTTCCTTATAGCAGTATGAAAACAGACTAATACAGCTATCATGTGTGCTGGGAAAGAGGGAGACCTCAGTGAATTGGTCTTAAAGACTGATAATTCTTTTTAATGTGTATAGCTCTCTCATCTTTTACCAATGTCTAAGGAGATAAGAATAATTTATCTCCTTCAGTGACTGTATTTCAAAGGAAAACAAGAGCATGTACATATGCTTTTGACTTGAGAACAATTTCTTCCAGAGCTAAGAAGAAAGGCATAGAATAGTCTCTTTTACCTCCTCCTCAGGGAATGGCCAACCCTCTTTAAGATGGAAGAGTTAGAACACCGTCTCCTAGAGAATGGTTTATTTCCAAGGATTTAGGATCCATTACTGTCAGTCACTAGGAAGTAAAAATACCTAATAACTTGGACCAAAAGATTTCTGAATTCTACGGCTCAATTCTAGAGTTAAGTGAACACAATTGCCCCTGGAACACATTGCTGATATAGATGAGTTTCCTTTTCTTAGTTGCGGAATATACCAATGGTCACTTTCCTCTCTGAAACCATCAGTACTGCCAGGTTATTTTTTTGTATCGTTTCTTCATAATGAATTATTGAAGAATCGTATTTTCTCCTGTGGATATAGTTAGTCAATTACTTACGATATGCAGCCAGACTTTCTATCTTGGAAATGTTTTCTTTAAGTAGAAGGAAATAATTATTAAATTAATACAATTAAATGGTTGATTATCCAAATCTCTTCACATTCATTTTTATTTTTAGTGCTTCTACATCTTATATTCGATAAAATTATGAAGACCTACCCTGTACTGGATGCCTTGCTGGGTGATGGTGATAGAGGGAAAGTAAAACACCACCTCCAACATCATGACAGAAAACAAGCCATTTAAGGCAAGAAAATAATGTCTCTATTTTCTTTGATGAAAACTATGACTCACGATGTTTCAGAGTAGAAGCCGTCCAGGAGCAAGAATTGCATACTTATTAATTTACCTAGCCTATCTGAGCATCTGACGGTCCTCATCTAAAAATGAAAACTTGCCTTATAAGTCAGTTATGAGGACTAGATTAGATAAGTTTTCTAGGACCCTCTATTCATTTTCTTGGGCTGCCGAAACAAAATACCACAGACTGGGTGGCTTAAGCAACAAAAATCTATTTTCTCAAAGTTCTGGTGACCAAAAGTCCATGATTGAGGTGCCATCAGAGTTTATATCTGATGAAGCCTCTCTTCTTGATTTGTAAACAGCTACCCTTGTACATAGGGGACTAGTGGGGGAGAGGAGAGGACAGAGGGGGAGAGAGACTGAGACAGACAGACAGACAGACACAGACATGTGATGTTTCTTTCTCTCCTTTTAGGGATACTAGTCCTTTGGTTTAGAGTTCCACCTTTACGACCTCATATAGCCTTAATTACCTCCTTAAAATTCTTATCTACAGATACAGTCACATTGGGCATTAAGGCTTCAACGTACGAACCTTAAGGGAATACAATTCAGTCCATAACTGATCCTTATCACAATTCTTGGCACATGAGTTAACATTTATTGGGAGCTCACCACAACTGCCACTGTTATTTTTACAAGAGTAGGAGAATATTTTCCCCATAAACTTATGAAATGTTAGGAAGATTGCTTTATTATAAAAGTGAAAAAGAAAATGACTGTAAAATCTTTTTCAGAAGATCCTGTCTCCTCCTCCTCTTGCTTTTCACCACCTTTGAAAGAGATTGTATTCCCTATGCTGAAACCCAGTATCTATGGACTGGGGTCCCTACTAACACATCTGGCCCTCTTTCTGAGGTTGGTCACTGGTTATGGTACCCAGTAGGCTCAGCCTCTCAGCCCTGCAGAGGCTACCTCCACAGCCCATCAGTTAATCACATGCCTAAGCGCTGCATTGCTGCCTGCTGTAATACCAACACAGCTGTTCTGCTCCATAAAGCGGGGTCCGATCTGCACACAGGAGCCATTACAGTATTTCTCTGTGCTTTAATGAACAAGCTTTGAAAGCAAAACACTTTCCAAAATGAACCTCCACAACATCCACTGTGACTCTTCTCTTGGCACAGAGAGAAAAGCTATCACTTTAGGAAATTGTGACCATTTGCTGGAACCTCTGCAGTGGGCTTTCAAATGTAATTTTCTTCATAAAAATCTGAGAGATGAGCTGATAAGAAAGAGAAGCTGTTTTCTCATTCTTTGATGATACAAAATAATGCTCCTTCTAAATAGATAATTGACAATGCAAATACTACATAAAAATCTGTATCTTGTATGCTAACTTGCCTTCTCAAAAATAAATGTTTGCTGAGAACTTGGGTGGATTTGTTGGCAAATAAGTCCATATACTCAGAGACCCTTAATATTAATGGTAGATACCAACTGGTTTTCCTGGCATCAGATGGGTAAACCAAGGATGTAAGGGCTGCCCAAAGTATAAAACTACAAAATAAATATATAAATTACTATAATAAAGTAAATTAAGGAAACTTAACACCTAATAAACTTTTTACCTAAGTTAGGAAAATCTCTATAAGTACTTGAGCCACTGTAATCCAAATCATCGCATGGTGACTTGCCTCCTGATATTAAAATCAAAATGTTTCTTTACACATTTTTAAAGAAAAGGCACACATGATGAATTCCCAGAAACCTCTGTATTAGGTGTGACAAAGGAAATGGTAACTCAAAGTAGGAGTGAGAGTTAACCCAATGAAGTGAAGCTACAGTGTCATGAGAACTTCCAGGGCCAAAAGAAGGTTATGTAATTTTCTCAAAGTAAGAGGGACTTTTATTTTAGCTTAAGGGGGAAATAGAACACAACCTCTGTGGGTGATATTCCATCCCTACAAATCACACCCACCCACCCACAGAAACCTATTTTTTCATTTCCACTGTCCACACTGTAATCCAAGTTGTTATCATTTATTCCTTTAGCTCCTGCATGAGGGTATTTCTTGCTGCTGCTCCCATTTATATTCTTTTTCTCTCCTAATCCAATCATTTTTTTTTCATTTGATAAAATACACATAACAATAATTTACTATTTTATTCATACAGTTTAATGTCATTAAGTACACCCACAATGTTGTACATCACAACTACTCATTTCCAGAACTTTGTCTTCTCAAACTGAAACTTTGTAGCCATTAAACAGAGTAGCTGTACCCCCAGCTATGATTTTCCATCTCTATAAATTTGCCTATTCTAGGTACTGTATATAAGTGGAATCATACCATATCTGTCCTTTCGTGTCTGGTTTGACTTAGCATAAGGTTTTCAAGATGTTGTGGCATGTATCTTCATTCCTTTCTTTTTTAAGACTGGATACTATTCCACTGTAGGCATGTACCACAGTTTGTTTATCTATTCATCTGTTGGAGGACATTTGTTTTCACCTTTCGGCTATTGTAAATAATGCTGCTATAAACATTGGTATACAAGAATCTTTTGAGTCCCTGTTTCCTATTCCTTCAGGTATATACATAGAAATGAAATTGCTGGATCATATAGTAATCTATGTTTAACTTTTTGAGGAATTGCCATCCTGTTTTCCACAACAGCTGCACAACTTTGCATTCCCGGCAGTAACGCACAAGGGCTCCAAGTTCTCCACTTTCTCACCAACACCTGTTATTTTGCAGGTTTTGTTGTAGTTTCCCTTTGTTTTCTAGTAGCCATCTAGTAGTTTTCTAATGAGTTTGAAGGTGTATCTTACTGTTATTTCTATTTGCATTTTCCTAATGAATAGTGACGTTGAGCATCTTCTCCTGTGCTATTGGCCACTTATAGATATTCTTCTGAGAAATGTTTGTTCAAGTCCTTTGCCCATTTATTGGATTGGCTTTGTTTTGTTGTTGTTGAACTGTAGGAGTTTTTAAAATATTTGCAATATTAACACCTTATTAGAGAAGTAATTTACACATATTTTCTCCATTCTGTAGTTATCTTTCCACTCTCTTGATAGTGTCCTTGCATACACAAAAGTTTTTCACTTCGATAAAGTCCAACTTACCTATTTTTGATTTGTTGCCTGTAGTTTTAGTATCATATCCAAAAAGTTATTGCCAAGTTCAACGTCATGAAGCTTTTCTCTCATGTTTTTTTCTAGGATTTTTATAGTCTTATCTCTTACATTTAGGTCTTCGTTCTATATTGAGTAAATTTTTGGATATGGCTCGGTAAGTATCACACTTCATTCTTTTGCATGTGGATACCCAGTTTTCCCAGCACCATTTGTTGAAAAGACGATTTCCCCCATTGGACAGCTTTGATGTACTCGATCATATATGCTAGGGTTTATTCCTTATCCAAAATACTTGGAAACGGAAGTGTTTCAGATTTTGGGATATTTACATCATACTTATCAGTTGAGCAGTCCTAATCTGAAAATCCAAAATGCTCCAATGAGCATGTCTTTTAGTGTCATGTTAGCACTCAAAAAGTTTCAGATTTTGGAGCATTTAGAATTTTTGATGTTTGACCTGTATGTGTATGTTTATGTATGTGAGTATGTGTGTATGAACCTGTCCTTATGCTAGTGCCACACTGTTTTGATTATTGTAGCTCTGTAGTAAGTTTTGAAATCAGAAAGTGTGAGTCCTCAAACTTTTTTTGTCTTTTTCAACATTGTTTTGGCTATGAATTTTGTATCACTTTAATTTGCATCACATAAATTTTAGTATCACTTTAATTTCTGCAATAAACTGGCATTTTGATAGGACTGGCATTAAATTTGTAGATCATTTTGAGTAATATTGTCATCTTAACATTATTAAGCCTTCCGCTCCATCAACACAATATATTTTTGCACTTATTTATGTCTTTCTAATTTCTTTCAGCAATGTTTTGCAGTTTCCAGTTCAATTTAACCTTGACACACCAGCTAGAGGAAGCTTTTAAAATTATCAGTGAAATTGTGTCTGCCTAAAACATTTCAGTGACTTCCCAATGACCTTGAAAATATAGCAATATCCATATGGTCTTCCACAAGCCAGAGTTCACCTTCTTCTCCATTATCTCATATGATTCTCCACTCATTCTCCCACTCCTCATTCTCCACTCGCCAGCCACTGTGTTCTGTGATCAGTTTCTAGAACTTGTCAAGCTTTCCTCACCTCTAGGTCTTTGTATACATTGTTTCCTCTGCTTGAAACAACTGTCTCCCCTTGGGTTTCTTTCATCTCTCAGGTTTTGCATAAATATAATCCCTTCAAAGAGTCAATTTCTGATGATCCTTGGTAATTAGTTTTCCCCATTTTATCACTACTTCCTGCCTCTGTCCTTGACAGCACTTAGCTCAGTGCAGAGCTAGGTCCAGTCGTCCCTGCTTATCCTCAGGGAATACATTCCAAGACCCCTAAGCATATACCTGAAACCTCAGAAATTACCACACCCAATACGCACTATGCCTTCTCCTATACATACATACCTAAAGTTCAGTGTATGACTTAGACACAATACTCTTGCACTTTGGATACATTATGAAGTCAAATGAGGGTTACTTGAACATATGTGCTCAAGGGCACAGTTAATGAGGGCAGTTAATCTAATAACCGAGACAGTACAAAGTGACCAACAGGCAGGTAGCATAGACAGTGTGGAGATGCTGGACAGAGGTACGATTCCTGTCCCAGGCGGGACAGAGTGTGATGGCACAATATTTAATCACACTACTCAGAATGGCACACAACTTAAAACTTAAAAATTGTTTATTTCTGAAGTTTTCAACACAGTATTTTTGGACCACCGTTGATTGCAGGTAAGTGAAACTGCAGAAAGGGAAATGGAGGATAAGAGGAGACTTGTGCATTTGATTGTGCTTTTCTCTGTGCATTTTCTGAATCCCTCAGGGTAAGAGACTTAGCTATGTCCTCTGAGCCTGACACATTGTTGACCTGCAGGAAAATGTAATTAAATGAAAACTATCAATACCATCCGATAGCATGCAGGCACGAAAGTCTTGTCAAGATTTTCTTTCCTCCAAGGCCAGCTTACCTTCTTTTCATTCTGGGTTCTGCTATTACCTGAAGGGTGTTCAGAGTACCTGCGTGGAATCCCAGAACAAGGAGGTGAGCTGTCGAGAATGACAGTACAGGTAGGGTGGCTGTGCAGGTGTGTCTGAGGTACAAGAGCAGGTTTATCCTGTGGCGGAGAACTTTCCCAGGTCCAACGCTTCTCCATCCTCTCCTGGTGTCTCAGATAGGATAGAGAGAAACTTCTTTCAGAATGGCCCCATCCAGCAGTGTTCTTCAGGCCCTCTACAGCATGCATGATGGAAATGTCCAGAGCTGAGGCCAGCCAACCCTCCTGGGCATCATTACACAAGAAAATGAGCTCTCTCATGGGAGTTTGGAACACGCTGTTCCTACTTTGCTGTTTCCCAGGAATTAGGCATCAGAAGTGATCCCAGCACCTTCACAGGACCAGCTTTTACCAAGAAGCTCCCAAGATAAAAGGGCCACACAGACTGTCCTGCCGCTGGGGGCAAATTGGAAAATCCACATAGTTTTGAGTTCTTTGTGATCAACCAGTACCCAAATGGGGCACTGGCTTCTCTCACCTCTCCTATGGATCCTTCTTTTAGTTCATTTCTGGTCCTGGGAGGTTTCCATATTTTTCTATCAACTCTATTAGACATTTTCAGGATTCTTATAACTTTTGAGGATTTTTGCCTGTATTAAATAATGTTTGGGAATACGTATTTTTTGCACATATAAATACAATATTTCACATAAATATTTTGCATCAGAACAGTATCTCATGGCACAATAGTGCAACTATAGCTAGCCCTAATTTGTTGTATATTTCAGAATGGCTGGAGAAGTGTACTTGGAACATTCCCAACTTGGGTTGATGATGGACGATTAGAGTGATGTGTATTCTGATTGCCCTGATTGGATCAGTACACATCATGTGCTTGCATCAAAATATCACATGTGCCCCATAAGTCTGTACAACTATTACGTATTCAGAAAAATTTAAAAAGAAATTCCAATTTCTCTGACTCTGTAAAAGTAATCTCAGTTTGGATCTCCTATTTACTTCAGTAGTTACCTTAAATGATCTTATGGGAAATTTACATGCAGTTAAACACTACTTATTGGCTCCACTTTAATCAATGAATTCTACTGTCATTTCATAGTACCTAGAAAATTGTATTACCTTTAGGATTTCTGCTTTCATGAAGTTAATGATACTTTTTCAAGCCTAAACATTAAAATTTTCAATAGTTTTCTCCAGTGTTTGGAAATTTTTTTTCATCCGGTTTAGTGCTCATAAATACTGTTCATTTGTCTACCTGAATAGTTAGTCAAACTTTCTAGTAAAGTTACTTAACACTCAAGTAGAAAAAAAAAAAAAAAGCCTTGTCAAGAAGGTCAGCAAGGAACAGAAACACTCCACAGTGATGGCTGATGGTCTGAGACATACCAAGTCCCATTGAACCACATCCACTTTTGGCCTACAAAATCAGTGATTTACAGAGCAGATCTTGTCAGAAGAAGGAAAAGTTTAAACTCTACATCATTAAAATAAGTGTTGAAAGATCCTTTGTTCCAGTGTCACAGCTCACTCTACAGCTTTAGGGCATTGTGTTTCTTCATTGTGCACAGTGAAGAACAAAGTTCAGTTCTAAAACCTCCAGATAGACCTAAAATCATCAGCTCTGAGTGCCACGTCAATTCTGGTGACAGGATGGACTTTACCATCTTACATTCATTCAATGGACACATACTATTGAAGCCTGCTTCCCAAGGATGTGCTAGGATTCTCTGATGAACAACACCTTGCTCATCTGTGAATAAGACCTTGCTTCCACCCTTGTGAGGCTTCCTGCTGAATGCAGATGTCTTTAGAACATAAGAAATGCCCAGAAAATGCCAGCAATTGCTACATTTTCTTGTTTTCCAGGCAACTCTACAAACTTAGAGATGTTCCTGGATACACTGATTGACCTAAGCTCTCCCGTGTATCCAGCAAAAAATTTTCTGGTAGCAAAGCCAAGGGCAAAATGAAATATTCTATATACTCTAAGATATCTGAGATTAAAGCATTCGGAGTCTCTCAACAACAGAGCAATTTAGGTAATTCCTTGCACCTTTTGCTATATAAAAAGTGAGGAGACACTTTGGGAGGTTGAGGTGGGGTGGATTGCCCGAGGCCAGGCATTCGAGACCAGGCTGGCCAAATGGTGAAACACTGTCTCTACTAAAAACACAAAAATTAGCTGGGTGTGGTGGCACATGCCTGTAATCCCACCTACTCAGGAGGCTGAGGCACAAGAATTACTTGAACCCAGGAGGCAGAGGTTGAAGTGAGCTGAGATCACGCCACTGCACTCCAGACTGGGCTACACAGCAAGACTCTATCTGGGGGGGGGGGGGGGGGCGGAAATGTGAGGGGAGGTAAACAGGGGAAACTGAAATTCTGTTTCCTGGGGAATGGGAGAGGAAGGGTAGGGAGATACTCAGAGATAGATGGGCAACCTCTGCCACTCACACACATGATTTTTCATTTAATTCCAAGATTTTGCAGATGTCAAAGAACCCTGACACTTTAGGTACTAGAGTTCTGTTTATCTCAAAAAGCCTGGAGCCCTGACATACCCAACAGCGAGTCCTCCAGGAAGCCCCTGAGGACGTAGTGCTGCTCCCACAGGACAGAGATGTTTGCAATGACAGGATCTCCAATTCATACATATCTCAAGCCTTTGTCAGGAGGGTTCTTCCAGCATTAATCTTTCACTCTTAATGAGGTCATTAAATCTGAAGGCTTATTCTCTATGTTGATGATAATATGCTTATCTTACAACAAAGCAGGGGTGACTTATTCTTTCAACACAAATTGAGTGCCTTCTGTATGCAGGATACTCTGCTAGGGGCTGGGAATCAAACAGTAAATGAGACAGGTGCGATGTCTGTCCTAAATGATTTCACAGACTAGAAGATGAAGATACCAAGTAATGTGGGGGGTGCAGAGCATGTATGATATGTTATAGCAAAAGTTAGGGGCCTGAATCAGTCTTGGGAGCTCCGAGAATCTTCCCAGAGACATAATATCAAAGCAGTAAAAAGATCTACATATAAACAATGCAACCAACTATCCAAGTGTTACACCAACTAAAACCACCAATAAACTTTGAACAGTGAAAAAAAAATATCAAAGCAAATTGTGAAGGGAGGCATTAACCAGCAAAGGAAGTAAAGGGTATTGAGGGAAGTTAGGTATAAAAGCCAGGTCAAGGAAAAAACATATTGGAAATCTAATGGCAAAGAGACTGGATGCTTTCAAGGTCCTGAAAATCCCAGTGTGGTTAAACCTAAGAATCTAAGATGGGAAGTCACATGAAAGGAGCCCAGGAGAACGTTGAAGGTGATGTGAGAGTGCTCTGCCTTTATCCTATAGAAAGGAGAGTCAGGGAATTCTAAGCTGAGAAGTCACAGAATTCATTCATTCCACCAGCTCTGAGGGCCAGCTACATTTTGGTGACAGGATAGATTTCACCATCTTCCATTCATTCATTGGACAGGTACTATTCAGACCTGCTTCCCAAGCATTCACACTATGCTTGGAATCTCTGATAAACACAACCCTGCTCCTGAGGCAAGAAAATAGGGTGTAGAGACAGGGAATTTAAGGCCAATTTTTGCTGATTTCCTAAAAGAAAAAAAAAAACCAAGGTCTGGAGGCAGGAAACCTAAGGCCAATTAACACCAACTTCCTAAAGCTCAACCTAAAGGAAAACCCCATTTCCTCAGCAGAGTAGCAGAGGATCAAAGTACTCTCCCTGCAGCCCTTCTCCTCCACCTTGGCTCAGATAGAAAGGGAGAGTAGAGTGCCTTGGATTGGCCGCAGGCCAACAGGGACCATGCCTTCATCTGTATAGGGTGCCAATTCACTGCAGCCTTTGATTAGCCACAGGCCAAAACCTTCATCCAGATAATGGGTAGCTGATAAGAACCTCAAATGGGGTACTTAAAGCCCAGAAAACTTGGGGCCCGTGAGCTGCTTGCTGGGGCCCACTCCTACCCTGAGTGCTTTCTGGCTTTCATACATTCCTGTGTTTGCTGCTTCATTTCTGCATTTCATTCCTCTGCTACTTTGTGCATTTTGTTCAAAATGCCAAGGACTTAGACAGCTCGTAGTCAAGACCCCCCACTGGTAGGTAACACTTCTGCCCTTATGAGGCTCCCTGCTGAACAGAGATGTCTTTATCAAAATATTAAGATGACAGATGGGTAGCAATTCTTAAGAACCCAAAATGCAAGCAGTCCTGGCTCAGAACAGCTCCCAGGACTAGGTGGTGGGTTACCACGGAAGAGGTAAAAGGAGAAAAACTCTAATAGGAACTTGGTCTCTGTGAAAGCAGCAGTGGGCTGGAGGGGAAAAAAAAAGGTGCCACAAGGAACACTCACCGGGTGCCCTTCAAGGAAGGGAGAAATAAGGAAAGCAGGAGCAAAACATCAGTGAAGTTTTAAATAAACAGTTGTTTAAAGGCCGGTTCATAGCAGGGCCTCTGCAGCCTTATTACAGCACATTTAGAATTTTTCCAAAACACTCTTATAAGATAATTAACCTAATTTGGCGTGTTGCAAAGTCATTTGAAATCTCCATTTGGTGAATGAAATAATATATTCACCAGCATGTGTATTTTAGTGATAACTCTGTTTATCAAGGGCCAGAGGAACCCAATCTGCAGGCGCGTGCCTCTGCGTGAACCTAGGGGCTGGTAATTATCTCTTGCCAGACTTGCCACCTGTAATAAGTTTGTTTGTGATGTGGCTCGGTTTTTAAAATAATACCAGTTTGTCTCTAGAGACCCCCATCTGAGGATTTACACATAATACGATAAAACTGAAAGGAGGGAAGGATCCCATACTAATCAAAACTGCCGTTAAGGTATACTTAAATCAAATATGGTTTTTAGCTGCTTTAAGTTTTATCTCAAAAAAGCCCATTTAGTCTTTTCGTTGCTATTTCAGATGTTTCAGAACTAATCCCATATTAAGAAACATGCCATTGGGGGCCATCAAGATGCATATATTTTAATTACATGATTCACTTAATTAATTTTGACAGAGGGTTTCACAACATAAATCCCAAGCCAGTCTAGTTTCCCCTAGAAAAACATTGCGCATGTAATCCTTATTCGCAAAACTCTCTGCTGAGGATGCGGTTTTAAAAGCCAGCATTTTAAACTGCTTTGATTATTAATAGCAACATGACAAACAGGCACACTTCTAGGAACATCATGGAGTCCCACTCAATCTGTCCCAATTTATATGAACGTGGTTCAGGACTGCACTACTGTTCATTAGCTTTACTTCTGCTGAGATCTGGAGGTAAACATTTAAGCTAACTATAGAGCTTAAATGTTGGATTAATGAGAAAAGTCATGTATTCCAAAGGAAGTGATAAAGCAAGTCCCAGAAAGAAACTAAGTCAGTTGCCCCGCCGTGTCTCAGACTCTGAGTTGCTCCAGGATGGAGGCCATATGGCTTCATGACTATTCTACTGTCTATGACAGGGCTGGCCTGTCATAGGTCCCCAATAAGCATTGCTATATCTACCTGTTGTTCTTTGTCTCTAGCATGCACCTCAGCCAGGAAATGTTCTTTCATTCCCCATCATTCAATTTCAAGAGGCAGGAAATCCTCATTCATTCTGCCACAATTACTCTAGCTAAACAAACCCACTTGCTCTACAAAAGCATTTTGCATCTTTCAACCAACTGCTCTGGATTTTTACCATGGAGTCTAGTAGATTCCATTACCCTTTCTGCTCACTCAGTCAGATGTTTGGTGACCTCCTACTGTGATACAGCCGAACAGTTCCTGCCCTTCAAAAGCTGACAATTCTGATAGTGTACCAAATCTGGCCCTCTTGCAGGGGGACTAGAAAAGCAATTCCTACGTCTAAGTGTCCTTTTCCATCCCTTGTGCATGTTCTGAATTTCAAATATGCACCGTGGATCTCTTACTCTGCACAAGTAGTGGTATGCCATGAGCTCTGCTATTTGTTTACAAGCCTCACTTGGAGCTGCCTCTACAGACATTCCAACTCTAAGCCTGGACTCCAGTGTTTTCCAAACTCAAGTACGTATATAAATTGCAGGAGGGTCTCAACTGATTTAGTGTGGCTGGGGTGGCAGGGCCTGAGATTCTGCATTTCGAGCAAGTTTGCACGTATTATCAATGTGGCTGGTCTGCAGCCCACACTTGGAAGAGCAAGGGACAGGTTCACACTGAGAGATAAACTTCCCAGTTATTGTGTAAGTAAAGGTAACATTTTGCTTCCTCTTTCTCCCTTGAGGTGATCTTTAATTCTAATTTACAATTTCTCTTTAGTATCAAATTCTGATTTTGTTGGTGTTCCCCAGTACTCATAAAAACCAGCACCACAACCTCAATTAGTTCCACATGGGAACACAGCCATAAAAGTAGACTCACTTCACCCTGGTACCATTTGTCATTTCAATCACTGAAGACACACAAATTAAAAAGGGAGAAAGAGAGAGAGAAACAATAAAGTACCTTATATCCCATGTTCCCCTGTTTATCTGAAGGTGTTGATTACCTGGAGGTAATTTTTTTTCTTGTAAAGTAATTTATTTTAAATAAAAAAAGGTCAGATAGCTATTTCATTTATCACTATTACAAAGGAGTCTAACCCAGTGATGGAGAAAAGGAAGGAGAAATTAATTACAAGTCAGAAGCTGCAATAACACTCTCGGTAATTGTGACAAAAATTTTAAATTAACATTTCTGTCACTGAGAGAAGTTTGATTAATTTTACAATTGGAGATGCTATCACCAGAATATTGGGGGGATCGGAGGACACAGCAGTTTGCAGTTTGCAACACAGATTCGCTTCTTTAAGGCTGAGACTATATCTGCAAGGCACCTTCACACTTTATTAACAGCTCAATCAGTGCCATGCTGGAAATAATTAGCCAAGAAGCCATGGAGTAAATAGATCTTGACTGGCAAACCATGTGAAAAGAAACGCATGGGATTCTTCTCTGTAGCCCTAACAAAGCAGACCTTGTTTTCTGTGTTACAAAGTATCCGGGGAAGACTGCTGTTGCCACTGTGATTTTCTCTTTGGGAAATAAAACAACAGCAAGCAGCAGTTAGACTTTTTCATTCACATTTTATTTAAAGGTGTTATGCTGGGAGGGCTGGGAGGGCTGGGAGGGGACCCAAGGTCTAAACGATAGAAATTAAGATAAAGGAAAGGGTTTATTAATAACGTACTTAAAACTAGCCAAAAATGTTCTTCCCATGACGAATTTATCAATGATCTGTGATGTTTACTGATCTCTAGTGAAAACAACATTTAACACTTAGTTAAGGGCTTATTATGTTCCTGGCACATAAATTCAAGGGGCTTTATTTGCATTAATTGATTCAAGCCTCATAATGACTGTTTACAGTAAATTCTATAATTATCCTCATTCTATGGATACCTTGGTGCTGTGGCACAGGGAGGCTAAGAAGCTTACCTAACATTGTGGATCTAGGAAGTGAGGAAAAGAGCCAGAACGGGCAAGCTGGCTGCAAAACCTGCAGTCTTAATCGGGGAGCACCAAACTACATCCTGTGAGCCAAATGCAGCCCCTCACCTATTTCAGTAAAAAGTTCCACAGAAACAGAGCCATACTCATTTATTTACATATTGTCTATCATTATTCTTCACTACTGACAGCTGGGTAGTTGCAACAGGGAGTATGACTCATAAAGCAAAAACAGTTTATTATTTGCCTTTTACAGAACAAGTTTACCAACCCCTGCTGCTAACCACGATGTCATATTGCTTCTTAGATCATTTCTACATTAACTCACAGCATCCAGGGAAAACCCAACAGTGAAAGACACTTCGGGACGCTGAAAAGTCAAGTGTCAGGGAAAAATGTGAAACTAAAGGGATGGAAAACTTACTTGCAAATCCTATTTGCCAACTTTTTAATTTATTATAGGCCCCCAACAGTGTTACATTAGATTCTAATGTAAAACCTATCTTTCAACTTGTGGAGGAAAGCTGAAAAGAAATATGTTTTCTTTGTACATGACCCCTGTAGTCAAGGAGATGGTGGTTTCTAGCACAGATCACTGGGCCACTCCTCAGGGAAGTGGACCTAGGAGAACAGTATTTCTTTCTCTCTGCTGAGATCAAATGGAACTGCATGGCAAATTATGGTTTGAGATTACTGCTCACATTTATATATTTTGGGTCTTTAGAGAAAGTTTGAGAACACATGGGTATTTTCCAATTCCCACAGGATTAAAAAAAAGAAATACAATCCAACTTAAGAAAGTACAGTTCTCCTGAGTCCGAGCTATTTAACTGTATAGGTTGGGAGACAAACGTGGTAGAATCAGGAAGAGAGAGAAGACTAGAAGTACAGAGAGAATGGAGAGGATTTTTTGAAAAAGGGTAAGAGAAATCATCAACAATTACTCATGTTTCATATTAACATGTATTAACTGGCACTCAATAGAAGCTCCTGGCCTGAAACTTAAGCCTTACATGACATGAGTTAGGGTGGTATGAGGGTGACTCAGCTGGGAACGAAAGCTTAAGCACTCTGGGAACATCTATAATAATCATTCACCTATATAATCGGAGGAGAGAAGTCACACATTGAAAAGCAGAAATAAAAGTAGAAATTAAGAAATAATCTCAAAATCAAAAGAAAAACGCCGAAGGGAATATGAAGTGTTTCATGTTAAAAACTATTTAAAAGTCATAGTAACTAAAATGATTGCATTGACCTGAAAGTAGACAGGCAGAAAAAAAAAATAGAAAATGAATTAAACCTTAAAATATGTACGCACTCAATACAGACAAAAGGGGGCATGTAAATCAGTGAAAGAGATATTTCATAAATGGTCCTTAGGCCCCTCCTGACAAAATGTTAAATATCTACTTCTCTTATATATCAAAGTATGTTTTAGGGGAATTAACATGTTTTTAAAACTTGGATCTTATAAGAACTAAAAGAGTATAGGAGCATATTTACTCACTCTCAGGATGAAGGAATCAAAAAGAAAGACTCTGGAAAAGATCTGAGAAATATTTGTCATCATAAAAATGAAATGAAAACCTCATTGTTAAATACCAAAGTCAGACAAAAAGCCTGTAAACAATTTATTCTATGAGTTTATAAGAAAAGATACTTTAATTACAGTGGACAACACAAAACAGTAATAAATAAAAATAAGGGGAAACACACAAAAATTCAGTGAGTGTAAGAGTAAAACACTTGAAAATCCCAAGCTATTAAAACAATAAAGATTTTTATAACAATTAAAAGACACCCATTTTGACCTAACAAATCACTAAAGATTAGAATCCATCACCCACTCCATCTGCAGTACACAGGGTTTAATACAATGGTCTCCTCAAACAATTGTCAATGATTCAAGCCCATAAAACTTTAAAAGGCCTGATTAACCCAGCAATTCCACTTTGAAAATTTTATCCTGGGGGGGTAGAAAATCACAGATGTGCAAAAAGAATGGAATGAAAGGATAGCTTCTATATAATGGACAAACATTAGAAGGCGGGAAAACCCTCTAAACTTCTAACAATAGGACATGGCTCTATAGACTAAAGGCACATCAATACAATAGAATAATGTGCAGCTCTAAAACTCCTGTTGTAAAGGATTTAAAGGTGGGGGAAATGTTTCAGTTATACCATTGAGTGAAAAGTAATTACAGCACAGTCTGTGCAATAAGATCCCTGATTCAGAAAAAAGAAAAAACATCATATGTAAAATATCTGTTATAGAAAGATGAAAGAAGGAGTAGTGTTTTTATTATTCTTTGTGCTTTCTTGTATTTTCTAAGCTTTTTTTCCAGAGGGTCAGAAATAACTTTGTAATGAGTATTGATAAATGTGTTCAATGTTCACTGTGAAAGAGAATTTGGAAACAAGGCAAAGTTGATCAAACTCTCCCAGGGACTGAGTGGAGGTGTGGCAAGAGGGTTCTGGATGGCTGGACAGAGAATCAACCCAGCATTAACTGACTAGTTATTTGGTCATATGCAAGCCCACTGAGAATTAGAACCACTGTGGGACTTCCCTATAGTACAGTGTTGCCTGGGAACCATCCTTCCTAATTTTCAGCACGTGGCAGAGGCCATGCCAAATGATCTTGGAACCCCTGGTCCACCCGCTCCAGACCCCGGGATCACAGTACTGTAAATGACTCCCTGTGACTAAAAAAAGCAAACTGACATTCCAAGACAGAAAGCATTTCATAGCGAGCATGTACAATGATTTTTCCTTCAGAAACCATCAAAAGTAAAGACTCCATTAGAAGTGCTGTCGCCCAATCTGATTCTCTCTCCCCTTTCTAAAAGCAGCAAGAAATGTTAAAAGGCAATATGATAGAAAGCTTTTAGTTTGAATCCGTATACACGTGTCTCCTCTGATGGGAAGTGAGTTCCACGTTTGAAGGTGTGGGCTTCATGCAGAGAAGAGCTCAACTGATGCTCCCTGACACCACTCCACTTAGTCCAACCGTCTCTTTCTAAGCAGAAAAGGAACAGTGTTCTTCTCCTCCTGGAAGGAGGAGAGAACACCAGCGTGTTACGTAATGAGTAATTTAGGCTTACCTGCAGAATTATGCTAATAGGGCCCATCCCCAAACAGTGCTAGTACCTGGCACAGTGCCTGACATAAACATCGAACAGATATTCCATAAATATGCTTGACATAACAGACAATTCCATGAAATCCACACTTCTTGGAAGACAACTTGGATTGTGCTCTTTCTTAAATTCCCTTTCTATATATCTAACTGGCCAGTAGGGGAGTATCTTGAATTTTACTCATTTTTATCATTCTGAGGTCATTCTATGAGGCTTGGCTTTCTAGACATGAAACACGACTCAGCTACTCATCAACACCAACCTTCAACTTCCAGTGGTACAAGTTCTTTGCTGCGTTCTGCATATTCACAGGAAGGGCATATTGCACTCACCCAGCCCATCCTGCCTAGTTGTACAAATGACAAGATGAACCAGAGAGCAGGGTAAATTAATAGCTGATTTGAGATTAGGTTTCAAGTTTTCCTCCTATCAGGCTAGACTCTGTCAGAGTAACCTTTCATTCAGCCAGTCCTCTAACAGGCAGTGCAGGTGAAGAAGATAAAACTCACACTTGCATGTAAGGAACTATATATTGTGACTTCTTTTCATGTTGAGTTACTTCCCTCCTGTCAGGTCACAGCCATCCATTCCCAATAATCAGTTTAAGTAATTAATGCAAGTCATCTAAATAGGGGAAACAGTAGGGCAGTATGGTGGTTTTGAACTGTGTGGTTGTGAATTAGAGCAAACCAGCTGGTCTATGTTTCCAAAATATACATTTCTGCCCCCTCCGACTCCCACCATCAGCCTCAGTGATTCTGACTCAGTCAGGCTGGGATGTGTTCCATGAATCTGTGCATTTCACTTGCTCCCCAGGTGACTGAGGAAGATGGCTTGAGAAATGTTTTATCTCACTATGAGCTCCAGAGATGCTGGCAGCCTCTTATGTATTTATCCACAACATTTAGCCCAATGCTTATCAAGGAGAAGTTGCTTCATAAATATTCGTTGAATTCATGTTTACTAGGGATGTTCATAGCCCCATAAAAAAACACAAAGACAGTCTACTCATTGGGGAAGGAATTTGGGGTAAATATTTGAAATCAATGTGTTATTGCTTTGCCACCGCAACAAAAAGTTCTGCTTTTTTCATTTGGCTCTCCTGGGATCCTGCCGTCTGTGCTCCCACATGCTGTACCTCAGGAAAAGATAAAAAAGGCAAGGAAACCAAGACTAATCAAGTCCTCAGTTTCCTCAGATCACACATTCCAGATCTGTCTGAATCTATGAGGCATGCCTGCCACACTTGGTCCTGAGAGGGTCATAGCAAGAACAGCAGGCGAAGTAACAGCCACAGCCACGGAGTTCCAGATGGTTTTCGCGCCACCTGCAAGCCACTTGCTTTTGTGTGAGTTACAACTTCGCCGGGTCTCAATTTTCCCATTCGTAAAATGGGGAGCTGATTTCACATTTTCTACTTTGAGGCACTCGTAAGAGAGATGAATCACACAGAGCAGGGTGAATGTGACAACTGTGTGAAAGCACTGTGTGTAAATTTGAAGATTTATATATCTAAGTCATCACTGTGAATACTATTAGTCTGTTAGTATCTTGTTTTCAGATACTCATTTTTTCAGTAATAATTATTTTAGTTTGAAAACTAGACAAGTTTTGACAACATGCATTTGTATGTACCTATCAAAGTGCAGTCAATTTATTGAAATTATTATTGCCCAGCCTCTAAACCCCCAACAGAAAGTAGGGGGAGAAAAAGTAAATATCAGCTCTCCTAACAATTCATTGTCTAAAATTTTCATGAATTAGGGTTAGTTCTCTCTGGAAACTCAGTCTTCTCAATGAACAGCATCTCCTTTTCTTTATATATCTATTATTATCACATAAGCCTGTAAATAGTCTATATATCTTAATTTTTTTAACCTACTTTTGAGATACAGAACCCAAAACACATGATTATCTGTAGGATAATGCAGAGTACATCATCATACCCTCCCTGTTTTATTGTATTTGTATGTCTTTCACCTGCCTTTGATTCCCAACTATTTGAGAAGTATATGAATACATCTTAAAAAATATAACAAATTTTAAACAAAATGAGCTTCATAAAATAAGAAATGCCACATGCCCTGTCTTAGAAACTAGCTATTTCCTTTCTTTCCATTAGTAATTTCACTGGTTCAATTTTCTTCTCCATAGAATACTGGTTTTTGATTTGCCTATTTCTCCCACCTCCCCAGTACCATTTCCCTTTCAAATTAAATTCTCCTTGTGTAGCCAGGCCTTGATCTGGTCAAAGATGGGAAGGGAGTCGCGTTAGTCTGGATCATTGGGAGGAAGCTGGGGCAGACTAGGGAGAGCAATCAGTTCATGCTGAAATCTGACCCCAAGTGAACCAGAGAGGAGAGAAGGTAGGGTGGGTACCTTTGCCAGCAGGCATGGGAAAGTGCCCAAATTCATGGACAGATAAGTATGTTATCTTCCAGGAATGAGCCTGCCTTAGACTTAAAATAACCTAGACTTAGGATAACTGTGACACTCTCAGTTATTTGCAAGGAGTAGTTGGTAGAAGGTGTGGTCTTGGTGCAAACCCATGATGGATTGCAAGTTGCTATGGCTGGGACCCTCAGTCAGTTATGACACTTCCTGTAGAAGGTCTGCAAAGAGCACTCTGATGGCTGCCACTGTCATCTTCCATAAATTCCACATCTGAAGGTCACTTCTCAGGTACCACATTTAATTGTCCCCATGAAGATGGAGAAAGGACAAAAATGGGGAGAGACTATAATGTTTGGAAAGGGCTCAGGGAAATAACAGTGTTCAGGAATTTTTGGAAGTAGACTTTGTGTGCAAACCCGAACCTTTGTGGAATTTTTTAAAAATAGCTTTTACTGTGAAGCCATAAGATACAATTCAATCTCAGGAGCAGCAAGACCTTCCAAGTTAAAACAGTAAATAATTTGATTGAGATAAAGATTAATAGCCAAAATCATGCAAGTCAGTCAGAAGCACCAGAGAGCATCAAGCTCTAAAGATTAATAATGGTAAAAGACAACACTGTGATAATCAGTTTCATAGTGATGGATCATGGGAGAGTTTAATGAGTGAATTTCGGGAGGAGAATTTCAATTGAGTAGACTAGAGTTGGGGAAAGTGCAAATCACATGGCGAAGCCTTAAAGCAGGCCGTCTGCCTGGAGGACACAGGCGGGAATACCATTTTCCTGTCTTCATACTAAATGCTGAAATAGCACACAAATTGGTGTCAGGAGGTTGAATGGAATCTGCTGCAGCAAAACGTGACTGGAGCAGAGAAACTGTGCTCACCACTCTAATTTAGAAGGCAGGAGAGCTGAGCTAACAGAATGTAATCATGTCTTAATGTGCTCAAGGAGACTGAGAATCATTAGTCATTGTCAGAGGAGGCACACAATCTGATGTCATTTATGGGACTGTCATATTTCAGAAAGTTGGGAGCTGCTGTCCTCAGCATTCATCTCTACCTGTCCATGCAGGCACGAATCCAGTCCTTCTAATAGGTACTGGGTGCTCACTGGGTAGCAAGCACTCTGCTGGGCCTGGGGAATAGAATGACAAACGAGCCATGGCCTTGGACCTCAGAGGGCTTACAGTTCAAAAAACAGGGACAGGCAGGAGCATAAATCATAACAAAATGGAATTTATCCTGGTAATGGGTGGGAACAATAGTCTATGTATTAGGACATGGACTTTAAAGACAACTGGCCCATGTTCTAGCATCTGGTCTGCTACATACTGGTTATGGGACTATGGTAAGTGTCTGAGCCTTGGATTCCTCATTTGCCAAATAAGGAAAATCATACTTAAGTTACTGGAAAGCTTAAATGAGATAAGTCTATTTTTCCTACAATGCCAGACACAGGGTAATACTCTAGAAATTGTAGAAAATAATTTTGTCCCATAAATGATTACCTACAGTGATGCACTGCTGAATGAAGGAATACATTGAGAAATGCATCATTAGGTAACTTTGTTATATAAACATCATAGAATTACATACACAAAACTAGACGATATAGCCCACCACACACCTAGGCTATGTAGTATAGCCCACTGCTTCTAGGCCACAAACCTGTAGACTATGTTATTGTTCTGAATACTGTAGGCAATTGCAACACAATAAGTATCTGTGTATCTAAATAGAAAAAAGGTGCAGTCCATTATAGACCAAAACGTCATAACACTGTGCATGACTGCGCCTTAGTGAAATTGTTATTGTCGTACACAAAATTAAAATGAAGAGTATAAGGACAGATGAATCGTTTCTGCAAAGAAGGATGGAACCAGGAGGAGGATGAAACCAGGATGAGGGTTAACATCAGGGGGAAGCTTTATAAAGAAACAGATACTTGAGATGGGTCTATGTAGGAGAGTTTTCCAGATTTAGAAGGAAGTTTTCATGGATGGAGGAAATCTTATAAGCCAAAGCAGAGAGTATGAAAATCCACGGCCGGTTTGAAAAATGACAACAATTTCTGTGTGGTTAGAGTAGTTCACAGTCCACAGTACAAGGTAGCAAAGGCTGGTTGGGATGAGACAGTAAAAGGTTTAAACGTCATGCAAGAGGGTCCTGAAGAAGCCAAATTTGTAGCTGGAAGAATATTTTTTAAAAAGGAAACACTGAAGATTTTTGAAGCATCTTCAAAGGAAAGAATAAGCAAAATGTGTGGCAGAAAATTTACTATTATATAATATGTAGGTTTTGATATGCCCTTTGTCAGATCAGCTTCCTCCAAACAAAACTACATTTCCCAAAGCAAAATTGAAACAAGTGGGTTGGAATATGTTACTGGTCCCAAAGTCTAAGTAGTAATGGCTAATTCTGTCAATAGCATCTATGTTTGTATGATCAATGATGATCTCATGAAGTGCCTGAGCACAATGGTGACCACCATCCATTGAATGAATGCTCCTTATGTGCTAAGGGCTTTGTGATGTGTGAGTTCTGTTACGTATCCCCATTTTGCTGATGAGAAAACAGAGTTCTTGAGAGGTTAAATTACTTGCCCATGGTCACACAGAAAGTAGGCCACCTGGGATGTGATTGAACTCCAGAACTCATCAAGTAGCCCGTGTGTACTTCCTTATTTCCCTCCTCCTTCTTCAAGACAACCAGCAGTGGCAATTCATTCTCCACGGAGCAATAGAGACTTTAGACTCCCACTGGCTTCCATTCTATTCACATTGAGCAAATTACATTATAAATTAATCCTGATAAAACATTCCACTCTTCCCTCTTCATAAGCTAAGGAGACTCACTGCAGTCTTGAGGCCCTGCAGAATGCACCTTCAGAGGAAAAAATCCAGAGGCCTTGATTGCATTTGCTTTTTAATTAATCTAAAGTGTTAATTTTCAGCTGGAGGAAAGTTAATTTTTCCTTTTGTTAATCTAATGGCCACAGGCAATACTAGTGCTATTACAGCAAAAGTTTGGAATGACAGTCAAGCTCCCCGGTGCTACAATAAATGCAGTGGCAAATAAAACAGCTTCCCTGGAAGGCACATGAATTTAAATAATTTCTGAAGATGGTCTCTGCTTCTCTCTGTGAAAAGAGAAAAAGGCTAATTCCGACCTCATCAGGCCACACTAACATCTAAGCAAATCCTTTCTTTTGATCCTTTCACATTTCTTTTCTGAAAATGAGAAGGGAAAAAGAAACACGACTTTCTGCTAACAGCAGAGAAGCATTACAAGTTTGGGTTTTGAGAATGTTACGACATATTCTCCCTTCTGGGGAGCTATTCTCATCCTAGGCCTTCTCTCCTGTCTCCCATTATAGACCTTATAGGTTGGGGCTCTTTTTTGACTAGAACAAAGGCTGTTATTTGTAAAAGGAATTAAAGCTACAGGCTACCTGCTTCTTCAGAAGGAAACTCAGAATATGTCACATTTATAGGTCAAACAATTTAAGGCAGTCAAAATGAAGATATTTGTTGTATGTAGGCAGGGTGCTCAAAACATACTGGGGTGATAAGTCGAGATGAGGATGTTATGACCACATGTCCTGTTCTAAAACCTGCATGAAGGTTTGAGACATCCCAGAGAGGGCCATCAGGCATTGGTCAAAAGCCAGGCAAGGAAACTAAATTTTAGAATTTAGAAGGGCTGGCAAGATAGCAGCAGCAACCAGAGGTACATGAAATCTGGCCTTGAGTCTAGACTTCATGAGCGTTGGTTTACCTGATGTTGTTGTTTATCCTTTACAAATACTTTCTCACAAAACATCTTATTTTATCCTGCACTGTAAGTTCACATGCCAACTCAAACTGATTGTTGGTGGCTACCTGGAGCACCATGTTTAAAAAAGATTGTGAGACTCAGTGGAAAAGGATTCTTTAATCTTAGCAATACCCAAGCAGGAACTTCATGACCTTAAATGCATAGGAAAACAGGAGCACATGCATGAAGTATCTGCTCCCCACACACTATTTCTTAGCTAGCCAGTGATAATAAGGTTTCAGCCATGAAGGGAATCTTAACTCCCAAAATATCACCTGTCCAATGACCCTAACCCTAAACCATTTTGAATGAGATCTTCAATTATCCTTTAAAGAAATCCCACAAGTTCTATTTTCCTCCAAAACCGTTGTTACCAAAGAAACTTGTTCCTTTCGGTGAACGCATCTCCTTCAAAACCCTTTTCTTCTTGAGGGAAAGAACTTGAAAGGCTGCAACTTTGGCTCTGAGTCTGTAAATGAAGTACATGTCCAACTCTATATTGCAAATTAGGGGGGAAAGACTCATGCCGGCATCAAGGGATTACACCTTTGTGCATAGAAAAATCCTTTTCCAAAGTGGGTTAGAAACAGGCGCGATGAATTCAGCCCATCTACTTTTTAATGGCTTGCATTATTAAAAACATTACTTATGCCTTTTTGTATGACAAAGAACATGAGTAATAATTTTGATAATAACTTTGTCTTTGATACACAAAGGAACTCAGTTTGAAAGTTTTTAAAATACTATCTTTGGGGCAAAACTGGAGATTAGCAACATGCTTGGAAATGAGCTATTCCATTGAGGGAGAAGACTGCAGTGCTTTTTTGCTTCTTTTAAATTTTAAAATTGGAAACCCAGCAGAAAGCTGGTAGAATGCTTAAACAGTCACGTCCATTAGAATATTTGGTGTATGCAACAACATGTGGAATTGCTGTGTTTATATTTACATATTACATATATATGTAATACATATATATGATATATATCTATTATGTATATAATAGATATATATAATAATACATATATATGTGATATAATATGTAAATATAAATATATTTACATATCACTTCTACAAACCTGTCACTACTATAGTATGTTTTCTATCTACCAAATACATTGTGAAGACATTTTTGTTTACACAGCCATGGTTTGTGGTTCAATGCAATTAGTGGACAATTAACATTAAACTTTTATGACAAGCTTTAAGCACACCTTCTCTTTTTTTTTAACCAAGTGACAACTGGCGTTCATTCATTCAATAAATATTTATTGAGTATCTACTATGCACCTGATATTGAATCTAAGGGTACAGTGAATAAAATGATGGAGATTTCCACCCTGGTGTATTTACATTCCAGTGCGGGGAGGAAGATGCAGAAAAATAAACATAAATAAGAATATGTTGTATGCTAGAAGATAAGTGCTATGGGAAAAGGTATATCAGTCTGGAGTGTACAATTTAAAACAGGGTTGCCAGGGTAGACCTCCTTGGAAAGGGAACATTTCATTTAAGATGTGAAGGAAGTGACAAAATTCACCACACTGTCATTCACCACCAGTGCCAAGACCCTAATCAAGATAGGCAAGTTTGTGTATGGATATTTAGCAGGGTCGGGAGACAGGGAGTTTTACTTTGGATTTTTTGGGTTCAAGACCTCAGACCAGAGATGACAAGTAACTTGGATATACTAGCCTGGAGCTCAGGAAGGAGATTTGGGCTGGGAATATAAATCTGTGCACTCTTGCCATATAGATAGCATCTACTACTATGATGCCATGTGAGATCGCTAAGGAAATGAGTAAATCTGCATATGTTCATTGCAGCACTATTCTCAACAATAAAGACATGAAATCAACCTAAATGTCAATCAATAGTAGGCTGCATAGAGAAAATGTGGTACATATATGCCATGGAATACTATGCAGTCATAAAAAAGAATGAGATCATGTCCTTTGCAGGGACATGAATGGAGCTGGAGACCATCATCCTTAGCAAACTAATGCGGGAACAGAAAACCAAATACTGTGTGTTCTCCCTTATAAGTGGGAGCTATGTAATGGCAACACATGAATACGCAGAGAGGAAAAACACATACTGTGGTCTTTTGGAGGCTGGAGGGTAGGAGTAGGGAGAGGATCAGGAAAAATAATGGATACTAATGGCACTACGCTTAATACATTGGTAACAAAATAATCTGTACAACAAACCCCCATGACACAAGTTTACCTATATAACGAACTTACACATGGACCCCGAACTTAAAAGTTAAATTAAAAAAAAAAAAAAGAAATCAGGATCGAGGGCTAAGCCCTAGAGCTTTCTAACACTTCTGACATTGGAGAAAAGAGGAAGAACAGCAAAAGAGATGGAGAAGGTAGGAAGCAAAGCAAGAGCACAGGCTTGGAAGCTAATTGAAGAAAATGTACTGGGGAGGAAGACGTCATCAGTTGAGTCAATGTTGCTGACTCAGAATCAAGGAAGATGAAGGCAGAGCATCACGAATCTATGGGAGGGCATGAGTCACCAACGTCTTTATCCAGGCATGGCATTTGCCTCAGAGACTTACACATCCTTTCATTTTATTATATGTCTTACTAATCTGAAAATTGACCACAGCCCCATCCCAGGCAAGGTCATGACCTGGTAGCTCATGAGATGGGGCTGATCTCAACACACGCTTGTTGTTGTTGTTTTTGCTAGGTCATCGCAGTGTTTTAAAAATGTGAAGTAACACATTAAAGTTGTGAAATTTCCTGCTTAAAAATTACAGGGTTCCATGTCCTAAGAAAATTAAAGCTTTCACTGATCTGACTCACATTCCCTCTGCACAGCAGCCACTGGCTGCAGCTGAGTGCTGTAGGTTTCCAGCTCACCAGGACACCCAGCAATTTGTATATGGGTACAAATAAACTCCCATCCCATCACCCTCTCCTATTTACCTGACCTCTTTGGCTAGAGAAACATCCCAGTTTGCAATCTCTCTTCTAAGAAGCTTTAAAAATAGAATCAGATCTCAAGGTTTCTGAAGGCAGTATGTGAATCTGCATTTGGACTGAAGTACGATTTTGGGATAGTTTTGTTTATAAATCTCAGTCTAGAAAGCTTATATCTTTTTGTGACAAATTTCCTCTGGACCAGCAGGAAACATTGGTTTTAGGAGCTGTTTAAAAGCGTTAAATAGCAAAAAGACGTTGTGTTTAAATAAGCATGAGAAATAGCAAGTTTGCTTTTCACTATTTCTTTTTCCTTTGCTATGGAATACCTCAGAGGTTTTAAATGCTAATTTGTCCCAGGATTCTTCAAGAGTAATGTCCTATACAGTGTTTCCCAAACCTTCCCGGCCATGGAATACTTTCTTGGATGGATGAAATCTCCAGAGACGTGACAGATGCACAGGACACTCCCAGGGAATGGCTTATTTCCAGATGTCAACACCTTCAAGAGCATTTAACGCATAGATGTTCAACAAGTTGCAGAACAAATTACAAGCTGGCGAAGCTGGACATGTCACCCAACAAAACTAATAGGATTCCAGACTTCACTCCATCCCTAGATGACAGCTGATGAAATGAGTCCTCAGTTCCTGCACAAAACCAGTATTGGAAGGCATGTCCTATGAGCACCTCTCAGCTGCATGAGCGTTGATGTCCTCCCCCTCCAGCAGCAACTCCACCTCCAACAGCCTGTTGAGCTGACATTCTTAACAGCCTTAGAAAGGCCTGTTTCCAAAGCTCTGGGTTTACTGAGCTAGTCACATGAGGAGCACATGGCCCTCCACTGCTTCCATCAGTCTGCTCCCTGATTTCTCCACCTTTGCTGGTGCACCACAACATCACTTGGTACCAAAATTGATCATGCACTGCATTGGAAGACTATCTCTGGCAGGAGAAGGCAGTCCTAGCAGTATATGTCTGGCATCCTGGCTTTTTAGTATGTGTTAGTTTTGCTCCATTTGTGAAGCATGAATTTAAATCAAACCCACTCTGAGGATGAAATGCCAGAGAAAGGCACTTGCCTGGCAGCTATACCAAGTCGGACCCCAAACATCTATATCTCTGCCTTTGTTGTTCTTGCCTCTTTTTAAAGAAGTTAAATTTACTCATATTTAATTTTCATAATAACTTCATAAAGCAGATACTATCCCAATTTGACAGCCTTGAAACCAAGGCTCAGAAAATTTTTACTTATCTGACTGAAGGTAGTGAGTAGCAGGGCTCAGATTTTTAACTTCGGTCTGACCTGATTCTAAACCACCCTTGCTGCTTAACCAGTAATCCTCAAACATGCTGGAAGAGGCTTAGCACAAGCTCGTGGGAGAGTGAAGAACTCACACTTGTTCACATTATTTCAGGGGATTCTCAGACACATACCCCACCTGGACATGGAGGACAGAGTAAAGCATGTACATTTAGCAAAAAATTTTCATGTGATTTTGTTCAAACTGTGGCCTGTGTCTTTTTTGTATTCTGTTTAGGGTTTTTTTGTGATTTTCAAAAATTCTGAGTTTTTTGCATTGAAGATAAATTGCGCTTTCAATTCTAAATAATCAAGATATCATTTAAAAATTAAATTCAAAGGTGGTACACAGCTTGCTCTTTATAAAATTTGTCCCTTATAAAAATGACATGATCAATGTAGGCAGGCTTTACAACCCTATTCCTGTGGGGTCTCATTTGGGGATAGATGATGAAATGTTTTAGAAATGGATAGAGATTACAGTTATACAACATTGTGAATATATTAAATGGCACTGCTTGATTATGGTGCATTTATTTTGAATCTTTCTCCCTTGCCCCAAATGAGCTGCCTCTGCAGCCGTATTTCCAATGGTAACGGGTCATCTGGCAGCTCAGTGAGTTACTGTTGTCCCCCACCTGAGCCAGGGTGATCAAAGGCGTGTGTGTCCATCCATCCACTGACACAGCTGAGTCTCATTGGTGTTGAGGCATACCCAATGGGTGCTGTTGTCACATCTTATAAAACAGTTTTTTAATTTTTAATTTTTATGAGAACAAAATAGGTGTATATATTTATAGGATACATGAGATATTTTAATACAGGCATGCAATGTATAATAATCACATTATGGAAACTGAGGTAGCTATCTCTTCAAATAGTTAATTTCATGTTATGTGACTTTCACCTAAAAAAAAAAGAAAAAAAAACTACCCCATATTCCTGGACCACAAAATTGAGTTCAACCACATTTTACCCTGGAGGACTAATTTTACTCTTAGTGAAGTCTCTGCAAGCTGCAGCCCTCCTGGGGAGCTACCAGGCACTACCTGAAACTCAGGGACAACAGCAACTCACTGAGCCACCCAGATGACCCATTACCATTGGAAATAGGGCTGCAGAGGCAGCTCATTTGGGGCAAGGGAGAAAGAGACAAAGTAAATTCACCATCATCACCAAGTTTTTAGAGCACTCGACAGCCTTACAAAGATCTGAAAGGGAGCTCTCCACAGCCTACTCCCTTCTGGTGAAATAGAGAAAGTAGACCCAACTGTCTGCTGGCTCAACAGTAGATCAACCTGAGCCAGGGTGATCAAAGGGGTGTGTGTGTGTGTGTGTGTGTGTGTGTGTGCGCGCGTGCGCGCGCGCACGCACTAACACAGCTGAGTCTCATTGGTGTTGAGAACCTAATGGGTGCTATTGTCGCCACATCTTTAAAATTTTTTTTTAATTTTTAATTGTTGTGGGTACATAATAGGTGTATATATTTATGGGGTACATAATATATACACCTATTATGTATATATTATGTACCCCATAAATATGAGATATTTTAATACAGGCATGCAATGCATAATAATCACATCATGAAAAAATGACGCATTCCTTCAATCATTTATTCTTTATGTCACAAACATCCAATTATATTTTTAAAGTTATTTAAAATGTACAATTATTTTGACTACAGTCACCCTCTTGAGCCACCACATCTTTGTTCTTTTCCTCCTCCCCTTTCCTACCTCAGTTTACCAAATGCTGCTCAGTAGACCAATACTCCTATCCTTCTCCCTGCCCTCCTCAACACACACTAACACTTGTGTCAAGGCAAGCATGCCATCCCCTCGCATGGAAGCAACATCTCTCATCCTGTGTCTTGCAGAGTGGAGAGCCTGGCCCCACCTCAGCTCAGCACCATGCATGGTCACCTAAGCCTTGAGGGTACTCTGTTCCCAGCATCTCACAAAGTCTTCTGTCTCAAGTGATAAAGAGTTCCAATGATATCCTGCCCTTGCGCTTCTAACCCCAGGGCATTGCCTCCGTGAGTCTCACTCAAGCCTTGCTCAGTCACCTAAAAATGTCTGTTACATAAATGTATTCTTCTCATCACACGCAACACCGCACTTCCAAGTCACTATCACAGGCACTTGCGTTTGGTGTTCAGGAATGAGGGTGAAATGTACGTTGTCATCTGCTACCCCGGGTGACCAAGAGCACACAGTTACACCACGTTCCGTCAGAATTCAGGATGCAATTTCAGGCTATGTGGTGGTTTTGTGCCATGCAAGGCTAATCAGCCATGCAGGATCAAGGCCACAACACTGGCCTCATCAGCGCTCTCCCTAGACTTGTTTATACTTCACAGAGATCAAAAAGCATATAGAGAATGCAGGCGAATACCATGAAATGGCCCTATACTTTAATTTCTTTCCTAAAGGTCAAGGCTTTATAACGAGGCTCACAAAGGAGCAATACAGCAGGCTGGAAACACACATTAAAAGAACCTCTCCTATATCAAAAGGAAAAAAATAGGTCATCGACTATTTTAATGGGATCATTTCAGTCCACTGGCCTCTGGTTCTAAAACCATTTTGGAAATGGAAATGTGAGTGGGATCTTTTATATTCACTAATAATGTCCCAACAGCAGTGAGACTGAATTTAGTCTAAAACTGCACACTTCTGCAGAAGGAAGGAGAGGCCTGTGAATGGAATGTGTCTTAGGAAGGGTTATCTCAAAAGAAAGCTTGAGGTAAATTTTGTGTTCACGTGGTTTATTTGTTCAAAGGACTCCCAGAGCAGGAGTGAGGGACTGAGGTCGTGAGAACAGGAAAGGGGAATGCAACAAAAAGCCATGCCATCAGGTTGGCGCTCCTTGGGCACCATGAATTGAGCTGCTCAATCCCCTAGGACCTTCTGAGGGTCCTTATGAAATGTGTCTTAGAAACATCCATCTAGGAGATTAGAAGAGACAGCATTTATTCCCTGGCTCTCTGCTGCCACAAGAAGGGTTGCCCTAAAGAGCACTGATTCTTGAGCCCCCAGGTTCCACCTGCAAACTTGCCAAGCAGCTCTGACAGTCACCCTGTGATATGGCATTGGAGAAAGCACAGAACAAAGGCAGCAGGTGTGTGATGCACAGCTGAGTAAGACGCTGGGTTGTTGCAGCTGTGCAAAGCTGCTTGAAGCCCCTGTGAACTGGCTGTTGCTCTCGTGGTATAATAATAAGTGAAGAGAACTCAGAGCCACGTCCACTATAGACTTTTGAGGCCAAAAGCCTTGTTTATCGGCCCTGGAGGAACTAAGGTACGCTTGTTGGAAGACACCCAATATTTTGTACATGAAGCTAGACTCCCCTAATCGTGCCTTCTGAAGCAAGATTGCTCACAATTGCGTGTGCTCAATTCTCTGAGCGCCTTAACCACATACTTCATTCTGATAAATTAACAGATACTCCCTTAACTCTTTACATGAGCAAAAAGGGGATGCTCAGTTTCTAATGCACAGACTGCTCCTGCCCCAAAAGTGTGATATTATGGTTCAGGTAGTGATTTTGAACAGATATGGCAAATATTTAAAATTCTGCCAATGTGGACATTTTTATTCTTTCCTCTTTCTCAGGGTAGCCTCTGACTAACCCTTCTTTACTATCTTTATCATATTTTTACTCCCCCACGACACAAACAGATATTTATAATTCAAAAATCAGAAGTTCCTTTCCCATCATGTTCATCAGCCGAACACAACTAGGGAAGAACCTGCAAGCCAAAGGGGCCCTGTCTCAGGGTATACTATAAACGGCCTGGGCTGCGGGGACCGCTTATTGATGAGTTTTTCATTTGCTTATTTCACTAAAAAAAAGTATCGTGGAGATTTGTGAAAAGTACTCATTGAATAAATCTGTGTATTTTTCAGTAAGGGGAGAAAAAGTTAATTGCCCAGTGATGTTGCTTGGAATAGGAAATTCTATAGTGGCTGCAGGTGTGTGATGGACTAAACTAAGTTCTCCCTTTCTATTTTGTGGCTTTTCTAGGTTTCTTGAGTGGATGGTGACTTTATTTCCTCCTTGCAACCTCAACCTGCTTTGCCCGGCATTTGGTTCTCAGCAGTTGGAAGGTTCCACCTTCAATACACATGCTGCAGCAAGTGCAATAATTTTCCTTGTTTTTTCATCTAGGGATTTAAATTGTTCCATGAGACGTACAGATACCCAATTTGGGTTAGGGGTTTGATTTAAATGTGCTGTCAGTTTTGATTTTTCACATTACCTGCTCATGCTAGCAGAGAGGCCTCACTAAACTAGCAATAAGTTTTCAATCCAAAGAGATCAAAGTAAACTCGGGGTCATGTGAGCAGCGAGGGGCTTCTTCTGACCAAGTTCAGCAAACTGAAGGAATGAAGCTGCCCAGCAAATGTGATGAAAGGGGAGGGCTTTCCTCTCCAGAGTTATACCACAGGATTCTATTTTCATTAACTTCTCACCTTTTGGAGAATAGATTTGTAAATTGTCTGCACAAAGATGCAATAGCTGCTAATTAGGTGTCCTCCTTACTGATTGCCTGACCGCAAAGTAAACAAGTAAGAATTCAAAGAGAATCCTTGTAGCTGTCCTTTCAGAAAATGTCTGACAAAGCTGTCTGAGGTTCTAATAGTGCCTTGTATACAAGAGACGCTTAATATGCGCAGAGTAAAAAGGAATGACATTCAGCCAGGTATCTGGTGTTCTTCACTCAGTGCATGGCTTCCCCTTGCGGTGACAGAGGTTTGGTTTTTGGTGTCCTACTCAGAGATACAAAACTGCCCACTGCTCCAGCTCAACAACTGTGGTACACAAAGCAACAATATCTAGAAATAGCCTCACTGGAAACCATTTTTAACAGTGTCAAGCAGCTTGCAGGTTTTCTCTTTCAACTCTCCTATATTTGCGCTAGCCAGATCATAGCAGTCAGGATGGGTTGGGTTACAATGCAGTGACAATAAAACTCCACATTGCAGCGACTTACAACCATGCAAGTATATTTCTCACTCACACGACATGCCCTGTGTTGAGGGCTCTGCTTTTGTTAGTGACTCATGGACCCAGGCTCCACTGTGCCTCTGTGTTCCCTACAGGTGGGTGAAAAGCAGCACTTCAGTGTTGCTCTAGCCACTGAATGCTTTTGTCTAGAAAAGACACATACCACTTCCTCTCACATTTTATCATCCAAAGCCGGTGACTGACATTTTATCATCCAAAGCCGGTGACTGATCACCCAGCTGCAAGGTGGCAGGGAACTGTAACCTTCCACGTACTGGGAAGGAGATGGTGAAATGGAATACTTGGGGCAGCCCCAATGACTAGCACACAGCCCTGTGCTGGCTTCAGGAAAGGAGACTGACTTGAGGCTTTATCTCTAACTCTGTGTGGTGTTCAAGACCAGACAGATTCACAGCTGAATTCTACAAAATGTACAAAGAAGAGCTAGCAGCATTCCTACTGAAACTATTTCAAAAAATTGAGGAGCAAGGATTCCTCCCTAACTCATTCTATGAGGCCAGCATCATCCTGATACCAAAATATGGCAAAGGTACCAAAAAAAAAAAGAAAAGAAAAGAAAAGAAAATTTCAGGCCAATATCCTTGAGGAACATAGATACAAAAATCCTCAACAAAATACTGGAAAACTGAATCCCACAGCACATCAAACAGCTTATTCACCACAATCAAGTAGGTTTCATCCCCAGGGCAAGGTTGGTGCAATATACACAAGTCAATAAATGTAATTTATCACATAAGCAGAACTAAAGTCAAAAACCACATGATTATCTCAACAGATACAGAAAAGGCTTTCAATAAAATTCAATGCTGCTTCATGTCAAAAACTCTCAATAAACTACATATTGAAGGAATATCCCTCAAAATAATAAGAGCCATTTATGACAAACCCAGAGCCAACATCATACTGAATAGGCAAAGCTGAAAGCATTCCCCTTGAAAATCGGCACAAGACAAGGATGACCTCCCTCAACACTCCTATTCAACATAGTATTGGAAGTTCTGGCCAGGGCAATCAGGCAAGAGAAAGAAATAAAGGCATTCAAAAAGGAAGAGAGGAAGTCAAACTATCCCTGTTTGCAGATGACATAATCCTGTATCAAGAAAACCCCATCATCTCAGACTAAAAGGTTCTTAAGTTTGTAAACAACTTCAGAAAAATCTCAGAATACAAAATCAATGTTCAAAAATCACTAGTATTCTTATACATCAACAACAGTCATGTAGAGAGCCAAATCATGAACAAGCTCCCATTCATGGTTGTCACAAAAAGAATAAAATACCTAGGAATACAGCTAACTAGGGAAGTGAAAGATCTCTACAAACAGAACTACAAGCCACTACTCAAAGAAATCAGAGATGATACAAACAAATGGAAAAACATTCCATGCTCATGGATAGGAAGAATCAATGTCATTAAAATGGCCATACTGCCCAAAGCAATTCATAGATTCAATGCTATTCCCATTAAACTACCATTGACATTCTTCACAGAATTAGACAAAACTATTTTTAAATTTATATGGAACCAAAAATGAGCCCGAATAGCCAAGGCAATCCTAAGCAAAAAGCAGAAAACAGGAGGCATTGTGCTACCTTAATTCAGACTATACTACAGGGTTATAGTAACCAAAACAGTATGGTATTGGTACAACAACAGACAAATAGATCAATGGAACAGAGAATCCAAAAACAAGACTGAACACCTACAACTATCTTATCTTCAACAAACCTGAGAAAAACAATCGATGGGGAAAGGTTTCCCTACTCAATAAATGGTGGTGAGGTAACTGGCTAGCCATATGCAGAAGATTGAAACTGGATACCTTTCTTATACCATATACAAAAATTAACTCAAGGTGGATTAAAGACCTAAATATAAAACCCAAAACTATAAAGATCCTGGAAGACAACCTAGGCAATACCATTCAGAACATAGGCACAGGCAAAGATTTCATGATGACATCAAAAACGGTTGCAACAAAAGCAAAGCTTGACAAATGGGATCTAACTAAACTAAAAAACTTCTGCATGGCAAAAGAAACCATCAGCAAACTAAACAACCTACAGAGAAGGAGAAAATTTTTGCAGACTATGCATCTGACAAACATCTAATAACCAGTGTCTAAAAGAAACTTAAATTTACAAGAGAAGAACAACCCCATAAAAAAGTAGGCAAAGAATATGAACACTTTTCAAAACAAAACATATAAGTGGCCAACAATCAAATGAAAAAAAGCTTAACATAACTGATAATTAGAGAAATGCAAATCAAAACCATAGTGAAATACCATCTAACGCCACCCAGAATGGCTACTATTAATTAAAAAGTAAAAAAAAAAAAAAAATAACAGATGCTGGCAAGGCTGTGAAGAAAAATGAATGCTTATACACTGTTGGTGGAAGGGCACATTAGTTTAGCCATTGTGGAAGAAAGTGCAGTGATTCCTTAAAGACCTAAAGACAGAATTACCATTTATGGTAACTGACATTACTGGGCACATATCCAAAGGAATATAGGTCATTCTATTATAAAGACACATGCATGTGTATGTTCATTGCAGCACTATTCACAATAGTAAATTATGAACTCAACCTGAATGCTCATCAATGATAGACTGGATAAAAAAAAAAATGGTACAGCCAGAAAAAGTAACAAGATAGTATCCTTTGCAGGGACATAGGTGGAGCTGGAGGCCATTATCCTTAGAAAACTAACACAGGAACAGAAAACCAAATACTGCATGCTCTTATAAGTGGGAGCTAAATAATGAGAACACATGGACACAGAGAGGAACAACACACTGGGGCCTTTTGGAGGGTGAAGGATGGGAGGAGGGAGAAGATTAGGAAAAATAATTAATGGGTACTTGGCTTAATACCTGGGTGTTAAAATAATCTGTACAATAAACATCTATGACACAAGTTTACCAATGTAACAAACCTATACTTGTACTCCTGAACTTAAAGTTTAAAAAAAACGGGAAGAACTTTCCATAGAAGAAAGGCCACATGTTATAGTCAAAACACAGTTTAACGTGTAACCCAACAACCCAGTATTAAATGGTCAGGCAGTTCTTAAACCTCTATCATAATTACCACCCTCTTCAGTAAAAATGAGGTCCATACATATAGGTAAACAGCACTCTCAATCAGCCTAACCCTAATTGCCTTCATAGTCTCACCCACACAGTAGTACTCTCAACACAAAGTTTTATTGTTACCTGAAATCTGACAATCTAATCTAGTGGGGTTTTAGATAAGTGATGTGTCCCTGAGGAGAGCTGGAAGACTGGATGAGCAGAAAGGCCTCCTTCATGGACCTCTAAGTAGAGAAGGTGAGAGATACTCAGTGGCCAGATGGCAAATACCCAGCGAGATGATGCCCACCTAACAAGCCACACATGACCAAGGAGGTCCCAATGAGAGAATAAGTCTCCTGTGGCCAAGGTGAAAGACATAGCCCCTTCCAACTTTCCAGAGAAGGGCTGTCAAGACACAAGCACAGAGGTTATCACACCGCATACTCTCCCTGCATCTCCAGGGCAAAGGAACCACATGTCCTTGGTTGAAGGCAAGCTCAATGAGATTTGACGTTGTCCAGGAAACCTCAGGGCATGTATTGGGATTATGTCCTCTACAGGTATATACACACACAAACACACATATAATTGTATATAATTATACATGTACATATCAATAAATTCACAGTGAAACTCAACATAATGGAGTTCTGGGACAGTATGTCTGCTTTTCTCCTAAAGTAGAGGTTGTCCAACTACAACCCACAGGCTAAAATCTGGCTGTTTTCATATGGCCCATAAGCTAAGAGTAGATTTTACATATTTAAATTCCAGAAAAAATTTGTGGAAATTGGTTCTATCTCTTGTCATATGAGAATCTACAAAATATCCTCCATTTGGCTTCTGAGCCTGCAAAGCCTGAAATTTCCATCTGACTGTTTATCAGAAAAAAATAATTGACCCTTGCCTTAGAATATGAGGAAAGGAGATTGCCTCCAGGTGCCTTCCTGGGAACAGGTTTATTAAGATTTACTAAAGACCCATGGATATGCTGTTACAGGAGGGTTTCCTCTGTTGGTCTTGGAAATTTCATTGAGATTGACTACGACTGTTAGTAAGAAGAAACCAGAACAAAGTGACAGAGGGCCAGCAGAAGGAGAGGGCACAATGGGAAATGCCAGATTGGAATTCACAACCACAGTGTATATTCACTTCTTGTTTTTAACAGCCCTGTGATGGAGCCTCTGAGCCTTGTTTTTTGTTTTTTTTTTTTTGTTTGTTTGTTTTGTTTTGTTTTGTTTTGTTTTGTCGTGAAATGATGTAATATTACTTGATCATCACAGTTGTCTGTGTTGTTGTTTACATCATCTAGAACCATAGAGCAGAACCCCCCTGAACACTGAATAGGGCTGGGCAAATGGAGCTTACTCCAGCTGGTGGTGGCGTATCATCTCCACCACCACTGTCTCATCCACATGGTATATTCAGCAGATATTCAACTAGAAATTTATCCACCCTATTTAAATGTGAGGATATATAGTTAATCAAGCAAACTTGGCATAGATCTCCAACTACCGTTTACCAAGACAGCTTGGCATCTGTGATGTTCACAATTTCAGGGTCAATTAGGTACCAACCATATAGCAGTAGGGAGGTCATGGACCCTGAGGTGAAGGGAGGGAGGTGGGGATGAGAGAGAGAGTACACAAGCAGAAATCAGTTAAGAACCCTGTTTTATTGTGTTCTCACTCCTTCCACATCCACACAACCCTCTATCCATGGAGTAAGCATCTTCTATATTCAATGCTCCCTCAGTGATAGAAAAATAAACAAGGCTATTTTCAAGAAGCTTACATTCTGCTGATGGGAAGGGATTGAGGGTAAAGAAACTGATGAATAAATAAGATAGTTACATATGGTAATATATGCTTTGATGGCAATACAAAGGGTTGAGAGAGTAGCTGGGTGAGGCCAACTTGAGGATATTTGAGGGTGACCTGAAAACATGGGCAAGAGGCAGACATGTGATCCACTGCAGGAAAAGCATTCCAGGCAGGTGGAATGGCCATGGAAGAGCTAGAACAAAGTGAAAGGAGGGGCAGAAGACTGGAAAAAAAAGGCTGGAGATGTTGAGGAGGTCAGATTATGTGTAGCTGTGACCCTGGCACAAAGTTGGATTGGTCAGAAGAGATAAAGCTACTGTTTTACAACTGAGCATCTATGGTCCAATTACTGATCTTGGAGGCTGATTAAGGCAGAGAAGTCACTGAGAGGGACTGGGAGCCAGAGTGTCCAGCAGTCAGAGGGTCCTACAAAACTATAGCTTGGGCAAGAGTAGAACTGGTCAAACTAGAGTCATTGATACTGCATCCAAGCAGGATGGGTAAATGTGGGAATAGAGTGGCAGACTGGAGTTGAGAGCTGAGAAGATACAGGAGGCAGGAGGTAAGGAAATACGGCATGAGGTCAGGGGACCAAAACTTTTGCCACGGACCTGAGTTTCTTGGGACTACCTCTTTTGATGCTGGTTCAATGTACCCTGGCTAGGTTGGGCACAAGATAGCATTATGGGTCTAGAAATATGCTGGGCTCCATGACAGCAAATTGGAAGCCAAGTCTTCTGTAGTCTCAAGAAGTTCAAAGTCTGGTTAAAAACGTGAAGTATAGGGAAGATGGCCAACTAGGAACAGCTCAGGATTGCAGCTCCCAGTGAAAGTGCAGAGGGTGAGTGGACGCCACATTTCCAGATGGATTTTTATTGCCCACAGACCAGGAGATTGCCAGGCGGAGGAGCCTGACAGGTCGCCAGCACAGCTTTTTCGGCCAGTGCAGCTGTTTTGGCCCGCACGACTGTTTCGGCCCTCACGGCTGCTTTGCCCTCTCCTTGGCACAGTGGTTCTCCGTACAAAAGACACTGGTCCGGGTGCCCTCTTAGCTGGTGATTGGAGCCCTGAGACGGCAGAGTCGCCCATTCATCTGAAATAGTGAGCCAGGCCAGGAGATTCCTAGGCAAAAATACCACCAGGAATCTCAGCGCAGCTGTTTCAGCCGGCTCAGTGAGTCGTGCCACAGGAGATCCCAGTGCCTTTTCAACAGGTGACTGGAACACTGGGAGACAGTCGACCGTTCAACAACAACAACAACAAAAGACTCAGAGTCAGGGAGCCAGGTGATCAAGCTCGTCTGGTCCCACCCCCCCCCAAAAAAAAACAGTAATTGAAAACGTTCTGGGTTGAGAGTTTCACAGCAAGCACAGCGAACCTGGAACGGTCCGGCTCTGTGGGGGAGGGGCGTCTGCCATTACTGAGACACTCCACCACTACAGAGGCAGTCTGACCATTGCTGAGGCAGCCCGCCATTGCTGAGGCAACCTGCCCCTACAGAGAGAGTCTGCCATAACAGAGGCGGGCAACCATTGCCAAGGCAGTTCTAACTACACCCATATAAACAGGGCTGCAGGGAAGATCACACGGCAGCTGGGCAGAGCCCATAGCAGCTCAGCAGCAAAATCTCTGCAGGCTGACAGTGACTAGGCTGCCTCCTCGCTGGGCAGGGCAGCCCTGAAAGAAAAAAAAAAAAGCAGCAGCACAACGGAAACTCATAAATAAAGCCCTAACTCCCTGGGACAGAGCACCTGGGGAAAAAAAAACAAAAAGGGAGTTTATGAGTTCTGCTGCAGCAGACCTAAACGTACCTGCCCAGCAACTCTGAATGAACAACGGAGCTCACAGCTCAGGACTTGAACTCCAATAAAGGACAGACTGTCTCCTCAAGCAGCTCCCTGACCCTTGTATATCCAAATAGTCACCTCATAAAGGAGAGAACAGACTGACAATTGTCAGGCATCCTACTGGGACAAAGATAGCAGAAGAGGAAACTGGTAGCAACCCTTACTGTTCTGCAGCTGCTGCAGGTGATCCCCCAGCAAGCAGGGCCTGGAGAGGACCTCAGCAGTCCTACAGCAGAGGGGCCAGACTGTTAGAAGGAAAGCTAAGAAAAAGAAGTAACTTCAGCACCCACAAACTGGAAGTTCACTCAGAGACCCAATCTGAAAGTCAGTAACTACAAAGACAACAGGTGGATAAACCCACAAAGATGGGAAGAAACAAGTGCAAAAAGGATGAAAACACCTGTAACCAGAACACCCTTCCTCCTAAAAGGGATCACAATGCCTCATCAACAAGGGAATAAGGCTGGATGGAGAAGGAGTGTGATGAAATGACAGAATCAGACTTCAGAAGGTGGGTGATAAGAAACTACAGTGAGCTAAAAGAACATGTTCTAACCCAATGCAAAGAAACTAAGAACCTTGAAAAAAGATTTGATGAAATGCTAACAAGAATAGACAACATAGAGAGGAATATAAGTGAATTGATGGAGCTGAAAAACACAACATGAGAACTTCGCGAAGCATGCACAAGTTTCAACAGCCGAACTGACCAAGCAGAAGAAAGGATATCAGAGGTCGAAGATCAACTCAATGAAATAAAACAAGAAGGCAAGAATAGAGAAAAAAGGGTAAAAAGGAATGAACAAAGTCTCCAAGAATTGTGGGACTATGTGAAAAGACCTAATCTACATCTAATAGGTGTACCTGAATGTGATGAGGAGAATGAATCCAAGCTGGAAAATACTCTTCAGGATATTATCCAGGAAAACTTCCCCAACCTAGCAAGGCAGGCCAATATTCAAGTCCAGGAAATACAGAGAACACCACAAAGATACTCCTCAAGAAGAGTAACCCCAAGGCACATAATCATCAGATTCACCAGGGTTGAAATGAAGGAGAAAATGCTAAGGGCAGCCAGAAAGAAAGGTCAGGTTACCCACAAAGGGAAGCCCATCAGACTCACAGCAGATCTCTCAGCAGAAACCCTACAAGCCAGAAGAGAGTGGGGGCCAATATTCAACATCCTTAAAGAAAAGAACTTTCAACCCAGAATCTTCTATCCAGCCAAACTAAGCTTCATAAGTGAAGGAAAAATAAAATCTTTCATGAACAAGCAAGTACTCAGAGATTTCATCACCACCAGACCTACTTTACAAGAGCTCCTGAAAGAGGCTCTACACATATAAAGGAACAACCAGTACCAGCCACTCCAAAAACATACCAAATGGTAAAGAGCATCAACACAATCAAGAACCTGTATCAACTAATGAACAAAACAGCCAGCTAGCATCAAAATGGCAGTATCAAATTCACACATAACAATATTATCCCTAAATGTAAAGGAACTAAATGCCCCAATCAAAAGACACAGACTGGCAAATTGGATAAAAATCCAAAACCCATTAGTATGCTGTATCCAGGAAACCCAATTCACATACAAGGATACACAAAGGCTCAAAATAAAGGGATGGAGGAAGATTTACCAAGCAAATGGAGTGCAAAAAAAAGCAGAAGTTGCAATTCTCATCTCTGATAAAATTGACTTTATTGCAACAAAGATCATAAGAGACAAAGAAGGGCATTACATAATGGTAAAAGGATCAATGCAACAAGAAGAGCTAACGATCCTAAATATATACACACTCAATATAGGAGCACCCAGATACATAAGGCAAGTTCTTAATGACTTACAAAGAGACTTAGAATCCCACACAATAATAGTGGGAGACTTTAACACCCCATTGTCAATATTAAACAGATCAACCAGACAGAAAATTAACAAGGATATCCAGGACCTAAACTGAGACCTGGAACAAGCAAATCTAATAGACATTTACAGAACTCTCCACCCCAAATCCACAGAATATACATTCTTCTCAGCACCACATCACACCTACTCTAAAATTGACCACATAATTGGAAATAAATCACTCCTCAGCAAATGCAAAAGAATGGAAATCATAACAAACAATCTCTCAGACCACAGTGCAATCGAGTTAGAACTCAGAATACAGAAACTAACTCAGAACCGCACAGCTTCATGGAAACTGAACAACTTGCTCTTGAATGTTGACTGGATAAACAATGAGATGAAGGCAGAAATAAAGATGTTCTCCAAAACTAATGAGAATGAAGACACAACATACCAGAATCTCTGGGACACATTTAAAGCAGTCTCTAGAGGAAAATATATAGCAATAAGTGCCCACATGAGAAGCAAGGTGAGATCTAAAATTGACACCCTAGCATCAAAATTGAAAGAGCTAGAGGAGCAAGATCAAAAAAACTCAAAGTCTAGCAGAAGACAAGAAATAGCTAAGGTCAGAGCAGAACTGAAGGAGACAGAGACACAAAAACCCTTCAAAAAATCAATAAATCCAGGAGCTGGATTTTCGAAAAGATCAACAAAATAGACAGATCACTAGCCAGATTAATAAAAAAGAAAAGAGAGAATAACCAAATTGATACAATAAAAAACGATAAAGGGGATATCACTACAGATTCCACAGAAATTCAAACCATCATCAGAGCTTATTACAAACAACTCTATGCACAGAAACTAGTAAAGCTGGAAGAAATGGATAAATTCCTGGACACTTGCCTCTTCCCAAGCCTAAACCAGGAAGAAGTTGAAACCCTGAATAGACCAATAACAAGGGCTGAAGTTGAGGCAGCTATTAAGAGCCTACCACCCAAAAAAAAAGCCCAGGTCCAGATGGTTTCACAGCTGAATTCTACCAGACATACAAAGAGGAGCTGGTACCATTCCTTCTGAAACTATTCCAAATAATACAAAAAGAGGGAATCTTTCCCAAATCATTTTATGAGACAAACATCATCCTGATACCAAAACCCGGCAGAGACTGAACAAGAAAAGAAAACTTCAAGCCAATATCCGTGATGAACATAGATGCAAAAATCTTCAATAAAATACTGGCAAGCCGATTGCAACAGCACATCAAAGAGCTTATCCACTATGATCAAGTAGGCTTCATCCCAGGGATGCAAGGCTGGTTCAACATACGCAAGTCTATAAACATAATTCACCGCATAAACAGAACCAAAGACAAAAACCACATGATTATCTCAATTGATGCAGAGAAGGCCTTTGACAAAATTCAACAGCCCTTTATGCTAAAAACCCTCAATAAGCTAGGTATCGATGGAACGTATCTCAAAATAATAAAAGCTATTTATGACAAACCAACAGCCAATATCATACTGAATGGGCAAAAGCTGGAAGCATTCCCTTTGAAATCTGGCACTAGACAAGGATGCCCGTTCTCACCACTCCTATTCAATATAGTACTGGAAGTTCTATCCAGAGCAATCAGGCAAGAAAAAGAAATAAAGGGTATTCAAGTAGGAAAGGAGGAAGTCAAATTGTCTCTATTTGCAGACGACATGATTGAATATCTAGAAGACCCCATTGTCTCAGCCCCAAATCTCCTGAAACTGATAAGCAACTTCAGCAAAGTCTCAGGATACAAAATCAATGTGCAGAAATCACAAGCATTCCTATACACCAAAAACAGACTTAAAGAGAGCCAAATCAAGAACGAACTGCCATTCACAATTGCTACAATGAGAATAAAATAGCTAGGAATACAACTAACAAGGAATGTAAAGGAGTTCTTCAAGGAGAACTACAAGCCACTGCTCAACGAAATAAGAGAGGACACAAACAGATGGAGAAACATTCCATGTTCATGGTTAGGAAGAATCAATATCATGAAAATGGCCATACTGCCCAAAGTAATTACAGATTCAATGCTATTCCCATCAAGCTACCAATGACCTTCTTCACAGAACTGGAAAAAACCACCTTAAACTTCATATGGAACCAAAAGAGAGCCTGCAGAGCCAAGTCAATTCTAAGCAAAAAGAACAAAGCAGGAGGCATCACACTACCAGACTTCAAACTATACTACAAGGCTACAGTAATCAAAACAGCATGGTACTGATACCAAAACAGAAATATAGACCAATAGAACAGAACAGAGGCCTTGAAGGCAACACAACATATCTACAACCAACCGATCTTTGACAAACCTGAAAAAACAAGCAATGGGGAAAGGATTGCCTGTTTAATAAATGGTCTTGGGAAAACTGGCTAGTCATGTGCAGAAAGCAGAAACTGGACCCCTTCCTGACGCCTTACACTAAAATTAACTCCAGATGGATTAAAGACTTAAGCATAAGACCTAACACCATAAAAACCCTAGAACAAAATCTAGGCAAAACCATTCAGGACATAGGCATAGGCAAAGACTTCATGACCAAAACACCAAAAGCAGTGGCAACAAAAACCAAAATAGACAAATGGGACCTAATCAAACTCCACAGCTTCTGCACAGCAAAAGAAACAGTCATTAGAGTGAATCGGCAACCAACAGAATGGGAAAAAAGTTTTGCAGTCTACCCATCTGACAAAGGGCTGATATCCAGAATTTATAAAGAACTAAAACAGATCTACAAGAAAAAAACAAACAAGCCCATTCAAAAGTGGGTGAAGGATATGCACAGACACTTTACAAAAGAAGACATACATGAGTCCAACATACATATGAAAAAATGCTCATCATCACTGGTCATTAGAGAAATGCAAATCAAAACTACATTGAGATACCATCTCACGCCAGTTAGAATGGCAATCATTAAAAAATCTGGAGACAACAGATGCTGGAAAGGATGTGGAGAAATAGGAACAGTTTTACACTGTTGGTGGGAGTGTAAATTAGTTCAACCATTGTGGAAGACAGTGTGGTGATTCCTTAAGGACCTAGAAATAGAAATTCCATTTGATCCAGCAATCCCATTACTGGGTATATATTCAAAGGGTTATAAATCGTTCTACTATGAGGACACATGCACACAAATGTTCATTGCAGCACTGATTACAATAGCAAAGACCCGGAACCAACCCAAATGCTCATCGATGATAGACTGGACAGGGAAAATGTGGTACATATACACCATGGAATATTATGCAGCCATCAAAAATGATGAGTTTGGGTCCTTTGTAGGGACATGGATGAACCTAGAAACCATCATTCTCAGCAAACTGACACAAGAGCAGAAAATCAAACACCGCATGTTCTCACTCATAGGCGGGTGTTGAACAATGAGAATACATGGACACAGGGAGGGGAGCACTACATACTGGGGTCTGTTGGGAGGAAATGGGGGAGAGACGGGGGTTGGGGAGGTGGGGAGAAATAGCATGGGGAGAAATGCCAGATATAGGTGAAGGGGAGGAAGGCAGCAAATCACACTGCCATGTGTGTACCAATGCAACAATCTTGCATGTTCTTCACATGTACCCCAAAACCTAAAATGAAAAAAAAAAAAAACCATGAAGTATAAGATATAACTAAGGACAATACAAATGCTGAGCTCTGTGTGACATGTGTGTTTCTGTACATGTTATCAGTGGTCAGAGGAGGGTTAGCTCCTTTGAGATGAAGCACTGGGGGCAGAGGAAAAAGGGGCCAGACCTGAAGATGGGCTCTTCAATGGACAAACGGGCACTTCAAGTGACAAATCTGAAATAGCAAGCAATGAGTAGGGAATAGGCAAGCCAAGAAATAGGGTAAAAATTAAGAACATTCCAGATGAAGTCCTCTATTATTTCCTTTTCTGATAATTAGAGCAAAATATATTTTACAGTAACATTTTAAGTTCACAATAGACTTAATTCCCTCCACCTACCACCTGGCTCAGATCAATATCACCTCCCCCTTCTGAAAAGAGGGAGATGAAGGGAGACTCTTCAGAGAGATAAGACAGGAAATTGGCGGTTCTGAAAACAGGGCCCTTTCTTCTTTGCAACCATTTTCAAAGAGGAAAGCAGCCTGATAATGAAAAGCGTCATTATTATTTACTTCAAATATTGGGCTCTCTCATGACAAAGCTTCATTCTCTGTAATCTTATTGTTGTTTGGTAACACAAGACATTGAAATTCATTTACACTTCCAGCTCTAGATACATGTGCCAGCTGCTGCTCCCCCTCTGTGGCCAGTTTGATCCTATTATGCTATTTATAGGGCCTTCTCTGTGAAGGTGGCAGGAATAGTGATGCCAGAGTTTCCTGCTTCCCTCCATCCGACAGCTGGCATGTTGTCTGACAACACAAAGAGAAAAGAAGAAAGGTTGCATATCAAAATATTTTGAAGGCATCACTGTCAAACTTACAGACACCCAACATGGATAATTACTCAAGTTTCACTGCGATGTCCAAAATAAAATCTTTCTAACCTATGGACAGTTCATGAGTTTCAAGAAAATATTTGTTTTTTGACTCCAAATTTATACTTTTTCTTATCGCACATTCACATACTTGTGTGCACACACACACAGAAAACTCAAAATAAATTATTTTCCAAAAGACATGAATGCTAAATAAAGGTTTTTTTTTTTTTTTTTTTTTTTTTTTTACTTCTGACCTGTGAAGAGTTGATCTAGGTAAATTTCCATCAAGTAAATCATACTCCCAACTGATTTTAATAAATAAAAACCCAAATCACCCAAAAGCAACATGGAAAACTCTGGCTGGCTAAGATGGCACCTAACACAACTAATTCCCAGGAGCACCAAGACATAATGAGCACTCAAAGTTTGACTCAACTGAATCAAAATATGTTCCTAATTAAGTAGGTTCTCTTCATCTTCCAGCTCTTGGATTTTGAGTTTCTCAATCTGTAAACATCTTGGAACTTCCCAGTTGGGTCTTGGTATGATTAAGACATCACACTCCACAGCAGTATCACAATTGGGCTGCCCTGTGCTGAACAGTCCTTGAGGTAAAGGTCTATTGTTAAGATGGATTGTCTCCCTATCTTATTATCTGTGAGAAATTCTGAGGCTGAGATAATGAGAGGCTACAACAAGTATCAGTAACAGACACTCCACTCATGCCCCTCAGCCTCCCAGCCACTCTGCTTTCTAGAACCTTCTCTCCCACCCCTAGCAGCCTGCCTGAGGAGGGGACGCCTAGCCAGAGTTTGTTCCTGCCTTCAACTTGTGACCAGGGCTCCAGGGGATCAGTTAGATCCTCTCTCAGGAAAGCAGTACTGGTAAGTGCCTAGGTAATGATAAGAGCTTTAGGGAAGAGTTGGGACACAAAGGGGGTGGCCTGTGCCCAAGTTCTGAGGGCTTAAAGACCTAAGGAAAAGCAGTTCAGAGTGAGAAGAGATTAGATGTACAGAAAGAATCAGAGAAAGCCAGAGAGACAGAGGTGGAGTCTTAGTTTGGGTGGCTATAACAAATTACCATAACGGCATGGCTTAACATCAAATACTTACTTCTCACAGTTCTGGAGGCTGGGGAGTCTGAGATTAGACTTTCCACCTCCAGAATGACTTAGTTATCACCCAAAGGCTCCACTTCCTAATACCTTGGGATTAGGATCTCAACATATATATTTTGGGGTAAGAAATATTCAGTCCCTAATAGATGAGGATCCAGCCAGTCCCTGGAGCTGCTTTGGTGTTGGATCTTGCAGAGGTCTGCTTGTGTAGTATTTCCTGTATTCCTGGGGCATCTCTGAATCCTTCCAAAAGAAAGATGGCTTTTAAACTCAAGTGACTCGAGCAGGTCTCTGTTCCTGGAAACCAAAAGAATCCTTACATGTTAGGTGGCGGATACACTTCTAGAATCCAAACCACTTGGTGGTGGCTGTACATGCCGAATGCCAGTTTCTATGCCAGACCTCCTGAATCAGAAGGTGGGAGGGATGGAGATCAGGAATCTATATGTTTAAGAAGCATCACATACCCCACTAGAATGTGAGAGCTACATTTCTTACAAAAACATCTTCAAAGGCATTTTATTACATACCCATGAAAGTTGCTGAAAATACAAAGTACAAAAAGTCAACCAAATCCCTATTCAGTTTTCAGAACACGTCATGTTCACATTATCTTTAAATCTTTAAGAAACTATTGTATTCATTAGGTTAAGTTAATGCACAAATGGCAAATGCCTATGTTCATCTTCCCTTATTATTGCAGTGAGTTCTAACTGTTCTCCTTAAGTCAGGATGTGCCTGTTAAAATGAGTATCCTATGCTCCAGATACCATGTATCACATACAGCTTGATTTTCTCGTTTGTCCATGCAGTGTTCTGTGTCATAGAAAAGCTGCTGTGTATAAGTGTGGTGGTTTTAATGACAATTAAGTGAGAAAGATGATATAAACTATCTCCAGAATCACAGAGCTTAGTCTTTCAACAAATATTCACCAAGTACTAACTCTGTGTCTGCGACTTCAGAACTGGAGTTCTGCTGGGTGCAAGGAATATAGAAAACTAGGGTGCTAGGCCTTCATCTGTAAATAATATTGCCAGGAAGAGTTATGAATACCCAGATAGGCATGTGTATAATGGAGACATGGGGAGTGACAGGGAGGATGATCTTCAGGACTCCACTCAAACAAAGTCTAATGCAGCACTGCTAACAATGGGGTAGGTTGGTTTGCTTAAGTCTGGAAGTGAGAATGAGAAAGCATGTTGGCTTACAGGTATACTATGTCCCCTAATCTTAGTTTTCTTGCTAATAGAATAGACATAATACACTCCCTTTTCCATTTCTTCTGTTTGAATCCAACATATAGCATCCTCTTGAGTTTTGACTATCCTCTTACTTCTCAGGTTGATCAAAACTCAAGAGGATCTTGTATGTTGGATTCAAAGACCCCTCCACAGAAAAAAGAAGTTGCTTAATAGAAAAAAAGTTTCCTAGAACTTCTGTACATTTAATTAATTTCAATAAACATTTCAGTGTCTACTTAAGTAAGTGTGCTAGTCACCAAAAATGTGTACACCTTACCATGTAGAGTTTAGAGAGAGAAACACAGACATAGATAATAAAGGTACAATGAAGCATGGCATGTGTCTCGAGTAAAATACAACAATAGCATGGAGTCATTGAAAGAGAAACAATTAATTATGGCTCACAGATAGAGGCAGATCTCTGAGGACAAAATATTTGATCTTGGCCTCTACATGAATTAGGATTTAAACTCTTAAAGCTTAGGCTGAGTGTGAGGAAAAAAAAAATAACCACAATCCTATGGTAAACAATTCCAACAAATAATACATACTGTATGAGTAAGCATTTACTGTGTAATCCACTACTCCAAAACACAGTATTAAGCATAGTGTCAGAATACCATTTATTATTTCCCATGTTTCTGTGACTCAGTTCAATAGTTCTTCCAGTCTGAGTTAGCCTGAATGGGGCCAGGTGGCAAATAAAGAACTCTCTCCCATGCCCAGGGCCTTAGCTGGGATGGCTGAGACAGCCAGGGACTTTGCCCTTGTGTCCTTTTATCCTCTAGGAGGTTAGCACAAGCTTGTTCATCTGAGGGCAGAAGGCTTCTCAGCAGTAAGAGAAGGCAAACACCAATAAACATATACTTTTCAAGCCTCAGTTTGCAACATGTTTCCTAATATCTCATTAGCCAAAGCAAGTCACCAGCCCAAACCAGTTCCTAGGAGGGGACAGTAGATGCCACATATTGATGAGAAAAGAAAAGTCACATTGCAGAGGGTGTGTGCATACATGTGTGACGAATGATCACAGCAATCCTTGAAAACAATCTAGGGTGCATATTAAGCATATATGAAACCACATCTCAGGTTAATTCCATTATTTTTCCTTGGGTAGAGGTAGGAAGGGAGAAAGAATGTAGAAAGATACTTGTCAGAGGAGCTTGACAGTCATCAATACCTCTATTGCCATCACCATCACAAACTCGAAAACCCCCAAAAAACAAAACAAACAAAAAAAATATATAAGATTAACCTTGACGTCAAACCGCTTAAAACAGTATCATTTAAGTCATCCTTAGACATGAGAGTGGACGAACGGTATGAGCAGCTGAGCTGAACGACCACTCATTTTAATCTTATTTGGTATGGAAAAAAGAAAACCCAAACCGGAAGGACTTGGGCCAACTGAGAACTGTGAGCAGGGTCCTCAATTGCCAGGTCACCAGCCAGAAGATGCTCAGCTGATGTTGGTTCCTGAGTTAGAAAGGGGTTCCAGGACCATGAAGTGACACTGAACATCAGCTTATCCTGGGTCCTCTGTGGTTGAGGTTGCACTTTGGTCAGAATGTTAGCAAACTGAGCCTTGTCACAAACTTTATCAGACACTGAAAGTCAATATCTGGAGTCCTTTCCCCACCCAGAAGGTGAATTGATATTGAATTGAAGCCTCCTTGTGCTGTTACAAAATAAGCCCTTAAAAAACAATGAGCAAATGGAAAATAGAGTGTCTTTTATTGATTGTGATGTTTCCACTTAACTTGATTCCGGCAGGGGAGCTTCTGAGGTGGCACATGCGTAGGGAGCAAGGGCATTGCCACGGTCGATAATTCTGAGGAAATGGACAGCTTTGTCTGCCTAATGGATCTCTCCAATTTCCTCTGTTGGGATCCAACTTGGGATTAGTCACTCGACAGATTTTTCAACAGTTCCTCTACACTATGCTTTCTTTCAAAGCAATTTGGTGAGTGTCAGCTGAACATCTGGGCTAACTTTCATGACTAAGGCCTTTTTATCAACGACACCTTCCATGTCCACTGATACGTTCTTATGCCTACCTTTTCTGAACCCATGGTAGCCTTTGATTTTCCATATTACTTTATTTTTCTCAGCATGTGACTAGCAAAATACACACTCCTACATACCACACACACACACGCTTTATACAGGAAAAAAATTGTCCATGAGGCATTCTTATCAAAAAGAATGTTTCAGTAATTCCTTAAATTTCCTCTTTCCACTCCCTCTCTAAAGTCAACATCATTTTAAATAAGGTTTTTATTTCAGTATCATTTTTGATTTATAGAAACATTGCAAAGGTGGCACAGAAAATTCCTATATATCTCTCGCCCAGTTGAGTTTCCTCTAACGTTACCACATTACTACGTACATTTGTCAAAAGCAGGAAATCGATATTTAGTAAACTCTTGACATGATTCAGATTTCACCTATCTTTCCACTGATGTCCTCTTTCTGTTCCAAGACTCAATCCAGGGAAATTTATTGTATTTAGTCCTCACGTATCCTCTGGTTTCCTCTGGTCTGTGAGAGTTTCTCAGTTTATGTTTTGAATAACCTTGACAAGTTTGAGGAGTACCAGTCAGGTATTTTGTAGATCATCCCTCAATTCAGGTTTGTCTGCTGGTTTTCTTGTGATTAGCTTGGGGTTATGAGTTTTGGCAAGAAAGTCACAAACGTGAGTGCCTTTCTTGTTATATCATATTAAGTGGTATGTGCTATCCATAAAACTTCTCAGCAGCAATGCTAAACTTCATCTCCTGGCCACAGTAGTGTTTGCCAGGTTTCTCCTCTATAAACCTTTTTTTCTGTTTGTTTTTAAAGCAGTGAAGCCTCAAAATGTACTGTCATAGTTAGGTAGTATTTCTAAATATTATGTTGCTCAAGATATTAAATGTAAAGTGCCAAGATTAGGTTAGTTTCCTTAATCGTAGGCTGAGAGAAGTTGAGTGAAAGTTAGAAAGTATTTGGGGAAGAAATTGGGAAAATGGAGAAGGATATAAGTTGCTTTCAAATTTAGTTTTTATTTTCAAATTCAATAGTAAAAAGTTCTTTGAAATAAGATACTCATTTATGTTGGCCAACTGGTGTCGGCCTTGGAGAATTTAGCCGTAGACCCCTTCGTTAGTTATAAACAAGTCAAGTTGATACCTACTTCTAAACTTTTTAGATATTTTACATTGAGTTAGCAATTGCCAACTTAAAGCCTACTTTGCATTCCAAAAGAATTGAGAATATAGGTCTATGTAACTAATTCAACCATATCTTGGATGGGAAAAGAGCAGTTCAATTTATGAAAAGTGTATGAATTAGCACCTAGTATATAATGTTCCTTACATATTCTTCATGGCAGCAAAATCTGTATTGTACTAGAGAGTCTTGCTTCTCAAAGTATGTCACCCTAATCAGCTGCATTGTCTCCCATCACCTGGGAGAAATGCAGTCTCAGGGCCCACTTTGGGCCTCTGGAATGAGAACCTCTATTTTAACTAGATCCCCAGGTGATTCATACATATATTCCAGTTTGAAGCACAGTGCTTTAGAGACTATTACTGATGAAACCTCTTTGTGAAAGACAAACATTGTGCTTATGAAAAATAAATGTGTATGGACTTTAGTCCCTTGGTCCTCAAGCCAACGATTGTGTACACATTTTTAAAAAACAGCTTGCTAGAAGAATTAGTCTGTGAATTTTGCTTTCAAAGGCAAAATTCTTCTCTTGAGCAAATCTGCTAATTTGTTACACCTTAAAGTAACCTACATACCCAGATATATCCCTTTAACACAATCTTTATTTATTAAAAAAATGATTGGAAAAATAAAGATCCATTTTATAAAATGGAGATACACAGGAAGTAGAGCCTCCTATTTTGAATTTCATCTTGTAACTGAGAGACAGAACATGTTTCTGGTCCCCATGGTTTGTGAGAAGTTCATTCTCCTCTGTGCCCTGTTGCTACTTGCACTCCCAGTGGATCTTCCAGGCAACAAATTTTTGTCTTGAATCATTGCATGAGGAAGAGATTTAAAACATGCTTTTAGGACACATGTACGGTGGTTAATTTGTGCATGCTTATGTTAGTTTGAAAAAACTACACACACACACACACAAAATCACATGATGAGAAATCTTACAGATTTCCAAATGCCAAAGGGGGAATCCCATGGCTCCTTTGCTCTAAGTTTGGTGAAAAAAAGAAACATGTCCAACAAATTATAGTTGAAAGCAGGCCGGGCATGAGGAAGGACTTCCTACAATCTGGGGTGGGGAAACTGCAGGGTAGTAGAATGAGTCATGGACCAAAGAACCAACATCCAAGGCAGCTCAACTGTCAGCCGCCGGAAATGCTAAAATGGCAGATGTAAAATATGACTGAAGGGAGGAAAGGAGGAAACTTTTGAAACCAGATAGAGTGAGATTCATGTCCAGCCCAGCCCTGACCAGCTGTGTGACATTGGGCAAGGTACTGAACCACTCTTAAGTTTGTTTATCTGTAAAATGGGATCATAATGGTACATACTTCAGAGGGGTGGGATAAGGCTTTCATGACCCAATGCACAATGCCCATCAATAGATACTAAAGAAGTTAGCTATTTTCAGTATTATCACCACTACCATCATATATAAGAATGTGTATCAGGTGCTTTGCACAATGAAGTCATATATAATTACTGAATAAATAATGGCTATTATTATTGTGATGGTAGTAGCTTCCCTGATTTTTAGAATTTCAAATTTCAGAAAATGATAGAACAGATTGTAAAATTGGGTAAAAAACTAAAGTCCTTCAGTCACTATATCCAGGCCCCCTCCCCACATGAGCCTCTAAACAGTGGCTTCTAATTCTTCTTTGGGCTTCCCTCCCTTGCTGGGGGAAATGTCCCCTAACACGACATGATGGATAAGGTCAGTTATGATTTGGAAGAAGAATCCAGTCCCTAAGCTGAGACACAATGTTTTTCAAAGAGACATAACAAAGGTCACCCTAGAGACAACTTTTCTTAACAGATGATTCTCCTGGGGACCAGAGAAGCCAAAATAGACCTCAACTTGAATATCCTGCCGACATCCTGCATTTTGACAGCTACAATTCTTCCTTTTTCAATTTCAATTCTTATTGATTTTGAAGATTCTCATTTCAGAGATGTATGCCATCATTGTACTACAGTGTTTAGCAATTTATCTGCGCCTGCTTTTATATGCTAGATTGATCCTTTCCAACCGAAGCTGCAGGTGGGAGAGTGCCTGGGTTGCTATCTGGTGCCATCTCTGCTCACAAGCGATTAAACTGAGACATTTCACGCTCTCACCTGAGGAAAAATGCTAAAGTAAGCCTAGTGCTGGGGAAGTTCACATTTGGTAATGAAGCAGTGGGAATTGGCAATGAACTCAATGAACTCCTTCTGAGAAGAAAGGCATAAATTAGGGAGAAATGGAATCTGAGGGGGGCAAGGGTAACAGAGACATTGCTCTGAATTTCCATTAAAAATGCCCAGATTTCCCTCTGGGAAGTCAATAGAGAAATGCATTAAATGATTAAATACTTGCTTGGTTCTGGTTATGGGCAGAAATGGTGAGCATTTTTTTTTTAAACATGTGCAAATAGCTAGAAAAGATTTTACAAAGTGTGGAGAGGGCAAATAAAATGAACCTGGATGAGCATATGTTTCTTATTGGCTAGTTTTTCCAACAAAGAAATTTGAAAGTAAATAGTAAAATTTACTTAATGTACTCATGGTGAATAACTGTAAGAAAAATGTACCAAAATCTAGGAATTAAAGCATAACTCAAAACATTTACAGATCAAAATAATTACTTATCTTTTCTCTTTAGCCTAATTTCAATTGTTTCATTTGTAGGAACTATGATCATTATGTTTCCTTTCTGTTGGTGAAGGTGTTTCTTTATGTCAACACACTATTCCTCACCCTTCCTTCTGTTTCCATTGGAAATGCTTCCCAAATTCCATGTAACATAAAAGGACTGTCAGTCATGGGCTTTCTCCTACCCCTACTTAAATTGATCCTCTTGGCCAAATACTGCATGAAACTACTTAAGCAAAAAATAAAAAAATAAAAATGTTTTGAGTATATAAATAAAATGTGGTATGTATAAACCATGGAATACTACTCAGACATAAAACAGAATAAAATAATGGCCTTTACAGAAACTTGGAAGGAGTTGGAGGCTATTATTCAAAGAGAAATAATTCAGGAATGGAAAACAAAACATTGTATGTTCTCACTTATAAATGAAAGCCAAGTTATGAGGATGCAAAAACATAAGAATAATATAATGCACTTCGGGGACTTGGGGGAAAGTTGGCAGGGGGTGAGGTACCCTATTGGTACAGTGTATGTTGCTTGGGTGATGGGCGCACCAAAATCTCAGAAATCACCACTAAAGAGCTTATACATGTAACCACAAAACCACCTGTTTCACAAAAACTACTGAAATTAAATAAAAATTAAGAGTTAGAAATCATGACTATGACATGGATATTCAACCCTTTATCACTTCGTACTCACTAGAAAGGCACTTTTCAGGACTTTCATATATATAGATATATATAGGAGAGAGAGAGTTTATAGAAAATTCCAATATGTCTGGGTTATCTGGGATCTACTTATACCAAAATATTACTTGTTTATCTGAAGTTCAGATTTAACTTGGAATCCTGTATTTTATCTGTCACTCTTATATTGTGCCCACCTGTTCACTTGCCAATGCCCTCATTTATGTACCATAAAATGTACAGGTGGTCTCTCATTCCATAAGGCAGCAATTATCAGATGGTACTATCCTGTCAACCTGCAGGAATTTGAGATAGATTACATTACAGCTAGTGCTTGACTTACGACCACGATTGGTTCCGACAGACCGGTTGTAACACGATTTGGTCGTAAGTTGAGTAGGCTATATGCACACGGAGATGGTAGTGCTGCCAGAAGCTGGTCCGCACTGTCATACGCCCAGCTGGGCAACATTTGCGCTGCCAGATGCGGAGCAGTTGTGGCTAGCGATTGTGGTCATAAAGTCGAATGGTCGTAAGTTGCATAGGTCCTAAGTCGATCAATACCTGTATTCCCAACTGGTTTTTCAGCATAGTCCTTACCTGGCCTTATTATTGCTACAGCTGAGGAGCCCCCAACCCATGTGAGGCACCCCCATTGAGAATTGTTAAGAGAAGAGACAACTACTGACTTAGGAAGGTGTAATCTATTGCTGCATTGTTGACAGATAAAGGCTAAGGCAGCCCACCCTAGGATACTTCAACTGGGTTGTGAGAGTAGTGCTTTCATCCGAAGAAGGGGTTGCCTCCCACAACCAAAACAGGCTAAAGAAAGGCTGTGGAACTGAGCAGGGTGGAGTAAATGAGGGAGGTCACTCTCAGTGAGGATCACCTTTGCTCCTTCACTGATCCTGAGTGACCACTTTCCTCAAATGTGACCAGTCCATTTCACGTGCTGTTTGGTTTTGGTGGGAGTATGTAAGTCTGCATGTGACTCTACGCCCATGCATATGTGTTCTTGGGAAAGTGAGTGTCCTAAAAAAATCCCAACCTTCTTTCCACAATCCTTTAAGGGTCTGGAGATCATACTATGATATGTCAAACCTTCCTTCCTCTTCTTTCAGCTTCTTTTGTTCCAAAGCATTTGTGATTATAATCCATGCACATAGGTCAAGAGGACATCTTGAGGCCAGCTCCCCACAGTCTTGAGTTTGGAGGAAATGACTCAAAGGTATGCATTTTCCTGACTTGCCATATCACCCTGTAGCCCCCTACAAGGACTGCAACATTTAGATTCGCTTTGTAGGAATTTCTAACAATGTATGTGGAGTTCAGGCCTGCCAATGGGCTGAAATGTGAAAAGTTCTGCAGATACTATTTGTGTAGCAAACATGAAGCATAAATGACCCACTTAAAAATAAATCTGTGGGACCTTGCTCTCTGTGTCAAGTTAGGAAAGCAGAGATGACCTTTTTTCCAAGATGTATTACAGTGCATCATAGTGGGGAGGGAGAGTGGTACAAGAGAAATGGAACAGATTTAGAAATGTCAGTCCAAACAAAAGATTTATAAGAAACATGTCTTGAGCTTGGTGAAATGAGATGGCCCTGAAATGTGGAATTATACACCTTGAAGAAACCTCAAAAATATATCTAACCAGATTAAATGGAAAGGGGGAATGGTGTCTCTCCCATGCCTGGAGAATTTCATTCTTTCATGAGCTTTTCATTGCCATGCAAACAAATGGCAACACACAATACTTCAAACACTTGATGGTTGTGTTTTCCTATCTTTTATTTCTTTTACTCTAAAATGAACTTTGAAATATCATTATTACCCCTTGTTTTAGATGAGAAGACATTAAAAAATGACTAGGTGAAATTTCCATTGCCACAGAACTAATAAATGATGCAAACTCCAGGTTTGTTCACTGTTGGAATCACCAACTGAGTCCCAGGCACTACTAAAGACACTAGGTGAATAATAGAGACAGGCTTCTGACTCAAAGTACTTAGCATGATACCTCTCCATAGATATTAAACACATAATTCAATATTGTGAGATATACAAACTACTTCACATACCTTTAAAGAGTAGGCACAGACAACATAAAAATTCATTCTAAGTAGGCAACACATACTTAATCTTGAGTTCAAGAGAACAATTTGAGAAGATAGACAGAATGAATAAGAAAAAAGAAAGGAAGAGGCACATGGAGAGAGTCAGTAAAAGAAACCCCAGATGGTGTGGAATAGGAAACAGAACTCAAAGAGAGACAATATTTAACAACCAGACATACTCATGAGATGAGGGCAACACCCATTTTCTTGCCTTCATAGTTTTCACCACCTAAGGGTTCAGATGTCTTGTTCTAGACATGCTGAGATTCATCTTCAAGGTGCTCATGCTATATAGGACAATCTCATCCAGACATCTTAACCTCTCCCACCAGCTCCTTTAATGTGAATGATTCCTTTCTTATAATATATATTTTTTCTACTATTAATGAGCAAACCAATCCTCCTACAACAGCAAACTTTCTGAGGCTGAAATTCATTTCTGATTCATGGTAGCATCTTCTTATACACCTACCACACTTTCCAGCATCTGGTAGGCTCTCAATACATCTTCACTAAAATGAGATTAAATTGAGGTTTCCCATTCCGAATTGACCATCTTGGATTAAAAAATCAGACCCTCTATTTAAATACGATTTTTAAAGTATCTACCATGCCAAAAACCATGTCCTATTTTAATAAGTTGAATGTGCACACTGAGTTTTCATCAAGGGAAGGCACTCTACTAGATTCTGAGGAAGACAGGCTGAAATGGAGAACACAGGAAGTGTTCTCTAGGGATTTACATTCTATGTCCCTTTCCAGGGTGTGTTTTCAATTTTATTTCAGAACTCACTGAAACAGTCCTGTCTGGGTTAACCAGGGACAAACTTGGTCATTGAAACATCCAAAGTGCCTCCATATTGTCACCTGCTGGTGAGTGTCACTGAAGTGGGGGTGGGGGTCAGCCAGGTCCACAGGGTTCACCCAGATTCCATCCAGCCACATGCTGATGGGGGAAACCATGTGCCTAGTAAATGGACAATGGCAGCAGGCATACAACACATCAATATACCAGAGATGAATATGAAACCAACAGTGTTCCATGATGTGCCTGATCTTTTTTCTTAAAGAGAAATATGCTAGAGAAAACCTATGACAAATATTCTCTACTTTGCATGGTACTGACCAAATGAGGATCTCAGCCATTAATTCAGGTTGTCCTCTAGAAGACCTAGGACATTGTTGATGCTCAAATTCTCCTCAAGTGAGACCAGATGGGAAAAGAAGATGAAATACAGCAATACATTTATGGTTCTTATTTGTTCCTTACAGAATTCTCATTTGTGATAAAACAGAGCTATTCCATAGGCATTAAGATATATATGTTGTATTTCTCATATAAAAAAACAAATCTCTTGGTTGTGCTGAAGAAAGCCAGAATTGCGAAGATTTTGCAATCCAAAGAGATGTTAACAGGCCAGGTGTGTGGCTCACACCTGTAAGCCTAGCAGTTTGAGAGGCCAAGATGAATGGATTACTTAAGCCCGAGAGTTTGAGACCAGCCTGGGCAACAAAGTGAGACCCCATCTCTACAAAAAAACCACAAAAATTAGTTGGGGAGGGTGGTGCATGCCTATAGTCCCGGATACTTTGGAGGCTGAGTTGGGAAGATAGCTTGAGCCAGGGAGGTCAAGCCTGCATTGAGCTGTGATCTTGCTGCTACACTCCAGCCTGCTGATGGAGCAAGACCCTGTCTCAAAAAGAAAGAGAGAGAGAGAGAAGAGGCCCTACAAACTGTGGTACATCTACTCAATGGAATATTATTCAGCAATAAGAAGAAATTAGCTATCAAGTCATAAAAAGACAGGGAGGAAGGTTAAATGCATATTTGCTAAGTGAAAGATACCATTCTGAAAAGATGAGCAGTTGCTAAAGACTTCAGGAGAGGGAGAGAGAGAAGGATGAATAGGTAGAGTATAAGATTTTAGGGCAGTAAAACTACTCTGTACAGTCTTCTAATAGTGGGTACATGTTATACATGTGTCAAAACTCAGAATTTACAAGGCAAAGAGTGATCTCTAATGTAAGCCACAGACTTTAATTAATAATTTATCAATATTGACTCATCAATTCTAACAAATGTACTACACTAATGCAAGTTGTTAATAATAGGGGACTGGAGGATGGGCTGAGGGGTCTGTGACAGAATGTGTTGGAACTCTGTACTTTTGCTCAACTTTTCTGTAAACCATCAAAACTGATTAAAAAAAAACCCAGCCGATTAATTTTTTAAAGTAGCCCTGTAAGGAAAAATGTGTAATTTACCAGAATGAAACCTTAAGAAGGATGAGATCCAAGATGGCCGACTAGCAGCAGCTCAGGATCGCAGCTCCCAGAGAAGGTGCAGGGAGTGAGTGGATGCCAGACTTCCAGACAAATTTTTGTGGCCTATGGACGAGGAGATTCCTAGCGGAGGAGCCCCACGGGTCGCGAGCACAACTCTTTTGGCCAGCCAGGCTGTTTTGCCGGAATCCCGGCATGGCGGTTCTCAGTGCAGAGTATGCGGGACTGGGTGCCTTTTTAGTTGGCATTTGGAGCTCTGGGAAGGCAAAGCCACCCATTTAGCTGATTGAAAAGGGGACTGAAGCCAGGAGCCAGACCGGGAGATTCCCGGGCAGAAAAGCGCCATGAATCTCAGCGCTGTTTCAGCTGGCACTGTGGCCGCACAGGAAATTGCATAGATCCCGGCACCTTTTCGGCGGGTGACTGGGGCACCTGGGAGAGAATCGACCGTTCAATTAGGAAAAGAAAAAAGGGGGCTCCAAGGTGGGGAGCCAGGTGATAGGGCTTGGCTGGTCCCACCCCCACAAAAAAACAGCAATTGGAAACGCTGATGGTTGAGAGTTTCACAGCAAGCACAGCTGAACCCAGGAAGGTCCAGCTCTGTGGGGGAGGGGCGTCCACCAAAGGAAAACAAAGAAACGGAAATAGCATCACCACCAACAAGCTGGACGTCCACTCAGAGACCCAATCTGAAAGTCAGCAATTACAAAGACGACAGGTGGATAAATCCACAAAGGTGGGAAGAAACCAGCGCAAAAAGGCTGAAAATATCTGAAACCAGAATGCCTCTTCTCCTTCAGGGGATCGCAGCTCCTCATCAGCAAGAGACCAAGGCCTGATGGAGAATGAGTGTGATGAATTGTCAGAATCAGGCTTCAGAAGGTAGATAATAAGAAAATTCTGTAAGCTAAAAGAATATGTTCTAACCCAATGCAAAGAAACTAAGAACCTTGAAAAAAGGTTTGACAAAATGCTAACGAGAATAGACAATCTAGAGAGGAATACAAGTGAATTAATGGAGCTGAAAAACACAATACGAGAACTTTGTGAAGTATGCACAAGTTTTAACAGTCAAATTGATCAAGCAGAAGAAAGGATATCAGAGGTTGAAGACCAACTCAATGAAATAAAATGAGAAGACAAGATTGGAGGACAAAGGGTAAAAAGGAGTGAGCAAAGTCTCCAAGAAACGTGGGACTATGTGAAAAGACCTAATCTATGTTTGATAGGTGTGCCTGAATGTGACGAAGAGAATGAATCCAAGTTGGAAAGTATTCTTCAGGATATTATTCAGGAAAACTTCCCCAACCTAGCAAGGCAGGAAAATATTCAACTCCAGGTAACACAGGGAACATCACAAAGATATTCCTCAAGAAGAGCAACTCCAAGGCACATAATTATCAGATTTACCAGGGCTGAAATGAAGGAGAAAATGCTAAGGGCAGCCAGAGAGAAAGGTCAGGTTACCCACAAAGGGAAGCCTATCAGACTCACAGCAGATGTCTGAGCAGAAACCCTACAAGCCAGAAGAGAGTGGGGCCAATATTCAACATCCTCAAAGAAAAGAACTTTCAACCCAGAATTTCATATCCAGCCAAACTAAGCTTCCTAAGTGAAGGAAAAATAAAACCTTTCATGAACAAGCAAGTACTCAGAGATTTCATCACAACCAGGCCTGCTTTACAAGAGCTTCTGAAAGAAGCACTATGCATAGAAAGGAACAATCAGTGTCAGCCATTCCAAAAATATACCAAAAGGTAAAGAGCATCAGTATAATGAAGAATCTACATCAACTAATGGGTAAAACAGCCAGCTAGCATCAAATGGCAGTATTAAACTCACATATATTATTATTAATCCTAAATTTAAATCGAATAAATGCCCCAATCAAAAGACACAGATAGGCAAATTGGATAAAAAGCCAAAACCCATTGGTACACTGCATCCAGACCCATCTCACATGCAAGGATACACAAAGACTCAAAACAAAGGGATGGAGGAAGATTTACCAACCAAATGGAGAGCAAAAATAAAATAAAAAGCAGGAGTTGCAATTCTCGCCTCTGATAAAATAGACTTTAAAGCAACAAAGATCAAAAGAGGCAAAGAAGGTCATTACATAATGGTAAAAGAATCAATGCAACAAGAAGAGTTAATGATCCTAAATATATATGCACCCAATACAGGAGCACCCAGATACAAAGTTCTTAATGACTTATAAAGGGACTTAGACTCCCACACAACAATAGTGGGAGACTGTAACATCACATCGTCAATATTAGACAGATCAAGGAGACAGAAAATTAACAAGGATATCCAGGACTTTAACTCAGACCCGGAACAAGTAAACTTAATAAACATTTATAGAACTCTCCACCCCAAATCCACAAAACATACATTCTTATCAGTACCACATCACACCTACTCTAAAAGTGACTACAGAATTGGAAGTAAATAACTTCTCATTAATTGCATAGCATTTCACAGGTTTAAATGAAACATTGGTTGGCTGCCTGTTTGTTATTTTCCTCCCTTATTCCTTTCTGTCTCCATTGTTAAGCACAATTATCGGCATAAATGAGATTTCAATACCCATTTTTAGACTGTATTCTAGCCTGGGCAATAATGCAAGACTTCTGTTCTCTCTCCCTCTTTCTCTTCCTTTTTCTTTCTCTTTCATTCTTTTTTTCTTTCTCTTTCTTTTTTTCTCTCTTCCTTCCCCCCCCCCAAAAAAAAAGAGTATTATAAGCTCTGGGAATGGATTTGTGAAAAAAAAATACAATTAAAAGAAATTTCAACAGTGTCCTATTGAGTATGTAGTTGCCCAAGAGGAGATGACTTGCCCCAGACTGGCCACTGGAGGATTTATCTTATGGAAAGAAGCTGTTTTACTTAATCTGGTTTCCTATATAAAATCAAAATGCCAGGAGCCTGTGGATCTGATAAGAAGGCAGGAGAAAAAGACATTATGGATGTATCTCCAGGTTAACACTTAAAATCAAGGCAAATGAAAAACACAACCAACTCAGGAGTTTAACCACAGATGCACTTGAATGACAAATTCCGACTTCCATAAACAAACAAACAAAAAAAGAAATCAAGAAATAAAAATGAGTGTTATATGATTACAAACCTGTTTTTTGGGTTGGGGAAGACATAGTGGAGGGTTTTGTTCAATGGTATATTTCTTGTTGTATTATTCACAATACATGGTGTGAATTTTGAGAGGCAGAAAGGCTCACAAGCCACAAAAAGACAAAACAAAGGAATATACTATTCAAGCAAGCAGCCCCGAACATCTCAAGGCAACCAGAGACAGCAGAGATGGTGAAGCAATGACAGCGAAGGGAGAACACAAGAACGAGATAAAAGGTCATGATAAAAATGGAGGAATTACAGATAAAAGGGAAACATACGTTAAAACTGGGGAAATGTAAAGAACTCTGAGAAATGTTTTTAACCACAGTATTTGCTTTATACTTTCAACACGAGGCCACTGCAGCTGTATAGTATTGTGCAGTCAAAGGGCAGTATTTGAAGTTTTCATAGTCTTTCAAGAGTGTAGCACAGGGAACTATAACAGGCTGTAACAACTTTTCAAAACTTTCTAGTGCTTTTTCACCCTTAGTGATTTGCTCTCATCCATTTCTCTAGTTTGCCTTCATTAGGAAGATTCTTCACATTCAAATGGTTTCCAGACACACTCAACTTTTGATTAGAAGACAAGGGCAATCAAATGAACTGAAACAATTCTGGCTTGGTTTCTTCCCCGACCTTATTTCCACCCTGTGCAGAGAAGTCGGGTGAGGGACAGGGAGGAAATGATTAAGTGGAGTGAGGTCCTCTCCTGTCACCTTCTGCATTAGCTCAGGTGACCACAATATCTTCCTAATATATATATATATATATTTAAAAAGGAATAAATGGGCTGGGCACAGTGGCTCATGCCTGTAATCCCAGCACTTTAGGAGGCCAAGGTGGGTGGATCACCTGAGATCAAAAGTTCAAGACCAGCCTGACCAACAAGGTGAAACCCTGTCTCTACTAAAAATACAAAAATTAGCTGGTGTGGTGGCAGGTGAATGTAATCCCAGTTACTTGGGAGGCTGAGACAGGAGAATTACTTGAACCCAGGAGGGGAGGTTTCAGTGAGCCAAGATCATGCCATTGCCCTCTAACCTGGGCAATGGAGCAAGACTCTGTCCCCTCCCCCCCACCGCCACAAATAAAAAGAAAAGAAATGAATGCCTTCTACTGAAAGATGCCATCTGTGTCTCCTGAAGGTATAAATTAGATGAAGTATATAATAGGGTGTTGGCAAAAGTTTAGATACCTAAACAGATGATTCTTGACTTAGGATAAGATTTTTCAAATTTATGATGGTACTAAAGTGATCTGCATTCAGCAGGCTCCTTACTCACTTTTGAATTATGGTATTTTCAACTTACGATTGGTTCATTAGACTTAACTCTCAAAATGAGGAAGGCTTATACTTCATCTTTGAGGATATGAGTCATTGTTTCTTCCCCCAGTGAATGAAGAGAGATCTACGCACCACAGCTTGGGAAGGAACGGAGTGAAAGTGAGGGAAACCTTTAGAGACATTTTTCTGCAACACTTTACACAGCTCAGGTACCTTAAACTCTTCCTGGGAGAGAACAAACACAAACACACAAAAAACTCCTGCTGGAGAGATGGAAGTCTACTGTATTTCCTCTTGCTGAGGAAGGAAGAGTTGCTATTGGAGATATTTGGATACTCAGCAGTCTCCTTGCAACTGGGGTGGATACCCACTATGTGGGTCATGGAATCAATTCATTGGGTCATATTCAACAGAGTGGCATTCTGTTTTGTTTGACGGGTTTTAATTTTGTATTTACCCCTGCGTTCACTTGAAATATTACTAAAATAATTAACATTAATTTTTAAATTTTATCATGTCGTAAGTCTATTTATTAGTTTTAAAACTATGTGTCCTGGTCTTAAAAAAAAAAAAGTTTGAAGACCAGTGCTCTGAATATAAAGTGAGGTATCTGAAGTCACCAGAAATATATTAGGAGAGTTTATTTGCTTCCCTCACTCCTTGTTGTCCTTGACACCTGCAACCCACGCCAGCTTGAAGACAGCAGCCCACTCCACCCCTGTACCTCCTGGTAGGGGTGGGTTTATCTTTCTATGAAGGTGCTGTGACGATTAATATTGAGTGTCAACTTGATTGGATTGAAGAATGCAAAGGATTGTTTCTGTGTATGTCTGTGACTGTGTTGCCAAAGGGAGATTAACATTTGAGTCAGTGGACTGAAAGAGGCAGACCCACCCACAATCTGGGTAGGCACCATCTGATCAGCTGCTGGCATGAAAGCAGGAATGGAAGGAGCAGACTTACTGGGTCTTCCTGCCTCCATCTTTCTCCTGTGCTGGATGCTTCCTTTCCTTGAACATCAGATTCGAAATTCTTCAGCTTTTGGATTCTGGAAATTACAGCAGTGGTTTCCCATGGGCTCTCATCTCAGGCCTTTGGCCACAGATAAAGGCTGCACTATTGACATCCTGACTTTTGAGGTTTTGGGATTGAGACTGGATTCCTTGCTCCTCAGCTTGCAGATGGCCTACTGCGGGGCTTCACTTTGTGACTGTGTGAGTCGTTCTCCTAATAAAGTCCCCTTCTAATATTCATCTATCCTATTGGTTCTGTCCCTTTAGAGAACCCTAATACAGGTACCCTGCAGGGGAAGTGGTTCCTGTGTCACCTTATTCTTTCTTTCTCTCTTAGGGGACTGTCCCCCCAACCCAGGAATGAAAATAAAGGAAAAATCTGAGTGTCTTCAAGGAAAATTCCAGGCACCTAGCTAGCCCTGAGGAGTAAATGAGCAATTTGATCAGCAAGGTCATAGTAGCTCGAAACAGTCAAGGGAGTTGGAGTCAGATGTTTTGCTCCCTGTGGATGCTAAAGACAAAATCTTAACACACGTCCCTGAGTTTTTTTTCAGAAGCCTGGACCCCTAGCAAGTGGATCTGCTGGCACAAAGACCTCAGATAAGGGGGAACTGGGGACTGAACTCTGACCTCTACTCTTTGTTTAAATTTTTTCCTGAGGGGCCTGGGGCGCGGAGGAGTCACACCCACAAATCAGAATTCTTTTCTTCTAATTCACAGTTTTAGACAAAGCTTTGCCTCCTTCACCATTCACACATGAGAAAACCTTTGACTCCACCTCTGCCTGCCCCCCATTCAAGATGTCTCACCTGTTTAGTCAAACCAATGTATAGCCTCCACTTACTGATTTATGACTTTGCCTGTAATTCCTGCCTCCCGACCTATAAAAACTTTTACCTGTGAGCCACTGAGGAATTAGTCTCAAGAATGAGCTGCCCAAGTCTCCTTGCCTGGCACCCTGCAATAAACGCCTCACATTCTCCTGTAACAGCCTAATGGGTTCTTCTTGCCCACTGCCCAGAGAAGTCAATGCGCTGAGAACAGCGGGTTGTGTGGCAGAGAGAGTTTAATACGTGCCAGGCCAGCCAAACAGAAGGATGGGAGATAATTTTCCAATCTGCCTCCCTGAAAGCTAGAAGGCTAGGTATTTTAAGAATAATTTGATGGGAAGGGGGACAAGGAATGAGTTCTACTGACTGGCTGGGGATGAAATCATAGGAGCATCCAAACTGTCTTTGTATTCTGAGTCAGTTTCTGGATCGGTGCCGAATATTCGATTGAGTCATAGATCTGGGTTGAGTCAGCAGGTGGTCCAGAATCTAAAAGTCTGAACAATACCTCAAAGATAAATCTTAGGTTTTGACAATAGTGATGTTATCTGAAGAGCAACTGGGGAGGTTACAAATCTTGTGACCTCCAGCTACATGACTCTTGAGTAGTAATTAATTACAGAAAGGCAAGCTGGGAACAATGGCTGGTTATTATTTAACTATTCCTACATCTCAGCAGAATTCAGGCCCTGCCTATAACCCTAAGATTGTGGCCTTTCATTAGTCTTACAAAGGTAGTTTCAGTCCTCAAGCAAAGAGGAGTTAGTTTTGGGAAAAGACTATTATCTTTGTTTTAACATTAACAAAGGCAGTTAGCTTGTGAGGTTAGAAGCAACCAAGTAAGTTAGGTGAGATTTCTCTCACTGTTACAATTTTTACAAAGGTGGTTTCACGCTCACTGCAATCTTGTGTTTGGCTTTGCTGCACCAGGTGAGTGGACCCTAGTTCAGTTTCATAACACGCTGAAAAGGTAAAGTCTCCATGCAGCATGTTCTAGGCCTACCCTAACTCATCCTGCCTGTGTGATTGATATGGATATTTTCTACTGTACCATAAACAGGAGGCACAAAGCCAGAGGCCTGGCTGTACTGGAATCTGGAACAACCTGATAAAAACCTTGAAGGCATGACTGCAAGGTCCATGAAGAATGGTCCTGAGGAATATCTTTAAATATTTTTTATCATATTGTGCTGAGACCAAAAAGCCAGATATTAAAAGTGATGGACTTGTTTGCTGTCAGAAAGTATTCAATGCTCTCTGATATATTTGAGCACAGAATTGGGAGGTAGAGAGGGTAAAAGGATTCTGTGGGATTTAAACCACTTGAAACCTGTTGGGCAGTTACCCGGTCAGGATTGAATAGTCTACTTAATAGCACATTCTTGTCACTGACCTTGGCTGGGCTATGTCACCTTGGCAAAGGAACAGGGAGTGTTAGTGGGGCAGAAATGGAGGATGTCTTTGGAAAAACTAATATTTATTAAGTACTAATGGGCCAGGTACTGTTCAAAGGGCTTTGTATATATCATCTAATGATTAGAAGTCTAAGAAAATTATTTTTCTTTATTTATATATGCATTACATTACCCCATTCCAATCTCAATTTTTAGAAATCCCAATAGAAAGAACCATTCTCACTTCAGAAAGAAATTATAACAGACAATGAAAAAGATCTGACCTAACCAACTCCATCTTGCTTCTCACTTCTAACCTGTCTTTAACTCCTGGGCATAGGCCAATCTAACTTTGGAAATAACTTCCTTTGCAGTTTAAAACAAAGATGATAACAACTCTTTCCCGAAACAAACATCCTTCTTTACTGGGGACTAGACTGCCTTTGACAACAAATTAGCCAAAAGTGAGAAATTATGGTTTAGGAGTCATGCCGCTAGAGGTTATAAGATTCTAACCTGGCCGGGCGCAGTGGCTCAAGCCTGTAATCCCAGCACTTTGGGAGGCCGAGGCCGGTGGATCACGAGGTCAAGAGATCGAGACCATCCTGGTCAACATGGTGAAACCCCGTCTCTACTAAAAATACAAAAAATTAGCTGGGCATGGTGGCGCGTGCCTGTAGTCCCGGCTACTCGGGAGGCTGAGGCAGGAGAATTGCCTGAACCCAGGAGGCAGAGGTTGTGGTGAGCCGATATCACGCCATTGCACACCAGCCTGGGTAACAAGAGCGAAACTCCGTCTCAAAAAAAAATGATTCTAACCCTTCCCAAATTGTTCCTGGGGTAACATCACGATGGTAAAACCTGAGATAAGTAGTTGAGATATTTTGCAGACCCTGCCCTTGATGGATCAGCTGGAACCACCTAGATCGATAAACTGGCTCATCTGACCTTGTGGGCCCTACTCAGGAACTGACTCAGTTCAACTACCTATGATTTCGTCTCCGATCCAACCAATCAGCACTTCCAACTCACTGGTCCCCCATCCACCAAATTATCCTTAAACGCTCTGATCCCCAAATGTTCTAGAAGACTGATTTGAGTAATAATAAAACTCTGGTCTCCCACACAACTGGCTCTAAGTGAATTACTCTTTTTCTATTGCAGTTCCAGTCTTGATAAATTGGCTCTGTCTAGGCAGCAGGCAAGGTGATCCTGTTGGGCGCTTACAGCTTCTCTGGAGGCGAAGGAAATGGGGACTGAAATTTCCAAACCTCTAATCATATGGTGGGACCCTCTGGCAATCAGTCCCCAACCTCTGTTATCTGGAGACGCATTAAGAGTCATTGCATCGGCATAAACTCAGGTGTAATTGAAAGGCGTTCACCATGAATAACAAGATACACTCCTAGCTCTCTGGAAATCCCAAGGGTTTTAGGAGCTCTATGCTAGAAACCAGATACAAAGACCAAATATAATTATTGTATATCCTACAATGTTTCACACAATTTTTGTTTTTGGCAATTAGCACTAGTGGATATAAGAACTTCACAGATCTTAAGTCGCCGTCCACCAGATTTTACTGGTGTTCTCAAGAGCTGGGAGGGGAACTTCATTCTTTACATGAAGAACCCAGATGGCTGGCAGCTGGCTCCTTCCGAGTATGAAGCAGACAGACCCCTTTGTTGCCATTAGCATGTTTACAACTGTAGTTACCTGGTGACAGGATAATATTATAAGCAGTTTACTCTCATATACCCTGCATGGCAGTCAGCTTGCTAGAGTAAGCCACTCTCCCAGGGAGTATGTAATCTTGATACGTGTTTAATTTCAATCCTCTCTTGTTTGACAGAATGATTTCTCACCCATTTTAGATAGTGCCATGAACCCCTCAATTGAGTTTCTTCTTCCTGCTGTTATAAACTACTCCTGCGTGAAATATTTAGAGAAACAGTTCTCCAAAGGCAGTTAATTGGGATTGCTTGTATGCACACACTTTTTTTTTTCTCTGACATAAAGAAAAAACTCCTTCAATATTTTTATTTCCCATTTTGTTAAATATTTATATTGTGTCCCTTCAAAGCAAAACTTCCACTTAAGGAAATACAAAACTTATAAGGTATAGATTGTTTTTGAGGAAAGTCTAAAGACAGAACCAATCCACTGCAATTTTCTCCTGATTTCACATCGTTTACATAAACCAAAAAAATCACAATTTCTAATTTATCAACAATTCTTTCATAAATAATTTGTGAAGATCTATAAATTCTAGTTTTAGTGACTCAACAAAATTCCCTGTGTTCAGGTCTAGGACCAGGTCACAGACCTGCTACTAGAAAGCAGTCAATGTCATCCTAGGGGTAAAATATTATTTACTTGACATCCCACTCCTGATAAAATACCTGGTAAAATACCAGGATTGAGATGCTGAGTAAATGATGCATGTACACATATACAAAAAAGGCATATTGCTCCTTTTACAGACTACATTCAAATCAGGAACAAAACCAAAAGGACAACCCACACAAAATGATTTCCTAATCTAGAATCTTCATGCTTACTTCCAACACAAATGTTGAGTCTCAAAGCCCATTTCTCTTTTGCCCCTTCCTTTGGAATGGGGATCATGATTGGAAGGAAAATATTCTCATGAATCCCGACAAGCAGGGAGCTGTTGGATAAGTTGCTTCATTTTCCTGTCTCTAATAGTCTAATAGTGTCTCCTCTTGATTGCATCTTTGGAAATGTCAGTAAAGAAATTTTTGTTTGTGATGGAGTCTTGCTCTGTCTCCCAGGCTGGAGTGCAGTGGTGCCATCTAAGCTCACTGCAACCTCCGCCCCCAAGGTTCAAGAGATTCTCCTGCCTCAGCCTCCTCAGCAGCTGGGATTACAAGTGCATGCCACCATATCCGGCTATTTTTTTGTATTTTTAGTAGAGAGGGGGTTTCACCACATTGGCCAGGCTAGTCTTAAACTCCTGATTTCAGATGATTTGCCTGCTTTGGCCTCCCAAAGTGCTGGGATTATAGGAGTGAGGCACCATGCCCAGCCAGAAATCTGTTTTTAGAAAATCAACTTCAACTTGTTTGGGTTCTAAAAAGAAATTTTCCCATTCCTAATGTCCCGCCCACCAATTATATGAACTAATGATGTGAAACAAATGCAGCATGCTTGGGAAAGTTAACCCATGTTTTTGTAAACCAAATACAGTGTGGGGCCCATGTGATTCGGTTTCTCTAATTCATAAACTCCACAATTACTCTAGGACCTCCTCAAATCCCTCTTATCTTTCCACTAGAAATTCTCTCTAATCTCTAGGCCACATGATCCTGAGAGACAGACATACCAAGATCTACATGGAAACACACACGTGTTACACATATGTGCTGACACACTTGTATATATCAGGCATGTGTACATATAGGTGGATAGCTGTATACATATACACGTTTGTGTTTGTATATTGCACACACATTCAATTCTCAACCTCTATATCACAAAAGACTACACCAAGGGTGTCTAATCTTTTGGTTTCCCTGAGTTCCATTGGAAGAATTGTCTTGGGCCACACATAAAATACTCTGAGGATGGCTGATGATCTAAAAAAAATGTCCCCCCAAAATCTCATAATGTTACTGGTGGAGGGTCTTGGCTATGAGTTGTCCAGATCCTTGGTGTTCTGAACAAAGACTTGAACACAATGCACAAACAAAATAGAGAGGAATGAAATACAGGAAGTAAGCAGCAAAAGTAAGAATTTATGAAAGTGAAAAAGCACTCCGCAAGGTGGGAGTGGGCCTGAGCAAGCGACTCAAGGGCCCAGTTACAAAGTTTTCTGGACTGTAAGTACCCCGTTTGAGGTTCTTATCAGCTACCTCGATGAAGGATTTGGTATGCCGTTAAAGGCCGAGGTGAATTGGTGCCCTATGCAGATAAAGGGATGGTCCCTATTGGCGGCAGACACTTTCCCTTTCCATTTGAGACATGGTGGAGGTGGAGGGCTGTAGGGAGAGTAGCCTTTGAACCTTTGGTACTGGGGAGATGGGGTTTTCCTTTAGGTTCAACTTTAGGAAGTTGGTGTTAATTGGCCTTAGGTTTCCCACCCCCAGACACAGGTGTTGTCCTGTTGATGCACCTTTGGGAAGTCAGCAGGAATAGGCCCCTAAGCTCCCCGTCTCCAGACCCTATTCTCCTGCCTCAATAATGTTTTAAGAGTATTTATGAATTCATGTTGGGCCACAGTCAAAGCCAGGACAAGCATGGCCTACATAATGGATCAGCAAAACAAAAACAAACTGGGCTTAGAGATTAGAGAGAAGTAAAACTGAGCCAGCATGAATTAGTTTCTGGGCTTTTTTTTTTTTTTTCCCCCATTTGTTTTGTGTTTTTTAATAGGGCTGGGGAATGGTAAAAACAACAAACCAAATAAAACCCACTCCTGTGTTGATACAGTTTTGCCCTGATCATAGTTATTAATCCTTTCTCTTTTCTTCTCATTTTTTCTGTAGGTTCTTCTGCTATACCAGTCCCCTCTCTCCAGGCCTAGACGGTTTATGCTGACTTCCTACTTTAACTCTTCTTTCAAAGCCAAACGGTATCAAAATAATCATGTAATTCCATAAGAAGTGCTCCTCTGAAGGAGGAAAATGTAGCTGAGACAGCCAATTTTCCGGACAATACAAGAGCTCTGTTTCAAATCGCTGAAGTCAGAGGCATCTGGTAACAAACAGAGTGTGCCATTTTTCTGAAGTGAGACACAACCCTGGGGCTGATTTTCTCCTACGCTTGTTTCAATAGTGTCTACAGGCAGAGCTCAGCCCTGCGCAGGGGTCTGAATATTTTTGCATCCTAGACAGTTGGTGCAAGTCAGAACAATTCACTGGAATTTTCCAAGGAATTATATCCTCCAGGATATTTAAAGTCAAAAACATAGAGGTGCCATTTTAAAACCTCAAAGACTTTACGCCAAACTTTTTAACATTCATGTGGGTCTTTGTTAATAATCATCTGAGGCTTCCTTAAGTAGCCTGCACGAGGAACCTGAGGGGAGTCTGATATGCAGAATATGAGAGAATCTTCAACTAGGGATGCACCTATAGATATGTGACAATATCCCAGGGGTGTACAAACCCTCAGGACAAACATGGAATATCTTCTTAAACCTCAGTGTAACCAGAAGATTTAGGAGAAGACCCAGTAGAGACTGTAGTTAAAAACTGCCATGTGTTTTGAACTTACAACACAGAATTCAATGAGTTTTCAGCAGTGTAGGGGCCAAAAGAAACTTGGCCCTCTGAAAGTTCATGGAAAAATCAACTCAAAAAGGCAGATTCACACAAGAATAGGCATACAAATTTATTTAATGTGTATACACAGGATCCTTCAGAATGAAGACCCAAAGATACATAGAAAATTATCCATTTTATGTTTAGGTTCAACAAAGTATAGACAGCTGTGTGAAAATATGATTGGAGGAAAAGGCTATGACCTGATGCGAAGAGGCTGAGTGGGGAAACCTATCTGTCTAGATTCTTCTTGGTCTCTCTGAGCAGCATTCCTTCCTTCTGGGTGTGGGGCAGAACCCTCTCTAGAATGGGGGCCTTGTGATCTACAGTCAAACAAGGTGGGGCAGATGATTTCTTTATGGCCAGTTTTTATAAAGAAGGGTGGAGGGAAAATTAGAGTAATATTTTTAGATTTTATGGCTGGCTTTAGGAAAAAGAGGCTTTGGTTTCTGTGACTCATCTTGGGGAAGACAGAGTCTAGTTTCTATGGCTATTCTTGTGGGAGAATAAGTCTGTGAGACAGGAGGGCAGAGAAAAATGTTTGTGTATGAGGCTGCTGCCAAAGCCCTCATTTGGGGATATCATTTTCCAAGCCCCAAGAGCAGTATAATGCATTCTCTTCAACTCTTCCAGATAATCATGGGTAGCCTTTGAGAAGCTTTTTTGCCTATTCTAGACTTTCCAAATTCCATCTACCCATTGACTTGGGCTCATGGAATCTGCTTTTCTAGGATGAGCATTAAAATTACATATTTGGTTTACATCAAAGGATGCTTAAAGAAATCAGACATCTGATTTAGAGGGAGGATCCAAGATGGCTGAATAGGAACAGCTCAGGAGTGCAGTTCCCAGCAAGAACAACAAAGAAGGTGAGTGATCACCTCATTTCCAAACGGGTTTTCACTGCCCACAGACCAGGAAATTCCTGGGCCAAAAAGTGCCACGAATTTCCAGCATGACTGTTTCAGCCAATGCCGAGGATTTCCGCACAGAAACTCACACAAATGTGGATGCCTTTTCAACTGGCACCTAGAACGCCTGAGAGACAGAGCAGCCCATTCAACTGAAAGTGAGGGGGCTGAGACAGGGAGCCAGGTGATTTGGCTGGGCAGGTCCCCACCCACACAAAACAAGCAATCCAAAATGCTCTGAACTGAGAGTTTTGCAGCAAGCACAGCTGGACCCGAGACAGTCCAGCTTGGTGAGGGGAAGGACATCCACCACTACCAAGGCAGTCCGCACCAATACAGAGTCAATTCTAACTGTACCTCTGTAAACAACACTGCAAGGAAGTTCACAAAGCAGCTGGGCAGAGCCTGCAGCAGCTCAGCAACACCTCTACTAGCATCCTGTGACTAGACTACCTCCTTGATGGGCAAGGCATCTCTGACAAAAAGAAGCAGCATGTCAAGAACTAATAAACAAAGCCCCATCTTCCTAGGACAGAGCACCTGGGAAAAGAGGCAGTTATGAGTTCTGCTGCAGCAGACTTAAATGTACCTGCCCAGCAGCTCTGCATGGAACAATGGAGCTCCCAGAACAGCACTTGAGCTCCTGTAAGAAACAGACTGTTTCCTCAAGCAGCTCCCTGAACCCCATATATCAAAAGAGACACCTCATAAAGGAGAGCTCAAGCTGACATCTGGCAGGTACCCTTCTAGAACAAAGATAACAGAAGAAGAAACCAGCAGCAACCCTTGCTGTTCTGCAGCCACTGCAGGTGATCCCCAGGCAAGCAGGGTCTGGAGTGGACCTCCAGCAGTCCTGCAGGAGAGGGGCCTGTTAGAAGGAAAACTATAAAACAGAAAGAAATAGCTTCAACATTAACAGAAAGGATGTCCACTCAGAGACCCCATCCACAAGTCACCAACTACAAAGAACACAGGTAGATAAATCCATGAAGATGGGAAGAAACCAGTGCAAAAAGGATGAAAACTCCAAAAACCAGAATGCCTCTCCTCCTCCAAGGGATCGCAACTTCTCACAAGCAAGGGAACAAAGCTCGATGGAAAATGAGTCTGATGAATTGACAGAAAGAGGCTTCAGAAGGTGGGTAATAACAAACTCCTCTGAGCTAAAAGAACATATGCTAACCCAATGCAAAGAAACTAAGAATCTTGAAAAAAGGTTAGATGAAATGTTAACTAGAAAGCAGCTTAGAGAAGAATATAAATGACTTAATGGAGCTGAAAAACACAGCAAGAGAACTTCGCGAACCATACACAAGTTTCAATAGTCAAATCTACCAAGCAGAAGAAAGGATAACAGAGATTGAATAAAACGAGAATGCAAGATTAGAGAAAAAAGAGTGAAAATAAATGAACAAAGCCTCCAAGAAATATGGGATTATGTGAAAAGACCTAATCTACATTTGATAGTTGTACCTGAATGTGATGGAGAGAATGAATCCAAGCTGGAAAACACTCTTCAGAATCTTATCCAGGAAAACTTCCCCAACCTAGCAAGGAAAGCCAACATTCAAGTCCAGGAAATGCAGAGAACACCACAAAGATACTCCTCAAGAAGGGCAACCCCAAGGCACATAATCATCAGATTCACCAGGGTTGAAATGAAGGAAAAAGTGCTAAGGGCAGCCAGAGAGAAAAGTCAGATAACCCACAAAGGGAAGCCCATCAGACTCACAGCAGATGTCTTGGCAGAAACCCTATAAACCAGAAGAGAGCGGGGGCCAATATTCAACATCCTTAAGGAAAAGAAGTTTCAACCTATAATTTCATATCCAGCCAAACTAAGCTTCATAAGCAAAGGAGAAATAAATCCTTTATGAACAAGCAATTGCTGAGAGAATTTGTCACCACCAGGCCTGCCTTATATGAGCTCCTGAAAGAAGCACTAAACAAGGAAAGGAACAAACTGTACCAGCCACTCCAAAAATATGCCAAATGGTAAAGACCATCGACATAATGAAGAAAATGCGTCAACTAACAGGCAAAACATCCAGCTAGCATCAAAATGGCAGGATCAAATTAACACATAACAATATTAACCCTAAATGTAAATGGGCTAAACGCCCCAGTCAAAAGACACGGACTGGCAAATTGGATAAAAAGTCAAGACCCATCAGTGTGCTGTATTCAGGAGACCCATCTCATGTGCAAGGACACACATAGGCTCAAAATAAAGGGATAGAGGGAGATTTATCAAGCAAATGGAGAGAAAAAGAAAGCAGGAATTGCAATCCTAGTCTCTGATAAAATGGACTTTAAACCAACAAAGATCAAAAGAGACAAAGAAGGCCATTACATAATGGTAAAAGGATTAATACTACAAGAAGAGCTAAAGATCCTAAATATATATGCACCCAGTACAGGAGCACACAGATATATAAAGCAAGTTCTTAATGACCTACAAAGAGCCTTAGATTCCCACACAATAATAGTGGGAGACTTTAACACTCCACTGTCAATATTAGACATATCAATGAGACAGAAAATTAACAAGGATATCCAGGACTTGAACTCAGTTATGGACCAAGCAGACCTAATGGACATCTACAGAAATCTCCATCCCAAATCCACAGAATATACATTTTTCTCAGCACCATATTGCAACTACTCTAAAATTGACCACATAAGTGGAAGTAAATCACGCCTTAGCAAATGCAAAAGAAAGGAAGCCATAACAAACAGTCTATCAGAACGCAGGGCAATCAAATTAGAACTCAGGATTAAGAAACTAACTCAGAACCACACAACTTCATGGAAACTGAACAACTGGCTCCTGAGTGTCAACTGGATAAACAATGAAATGAAGGCAGAAATAAAGATGTCCTTCAAAACCAACAAGAACAAAGACAAAACATACCAGAATCTCTGGGACACATTTAAACCAGTGTCCAGAGGAAAATTTATAGCAATAAATGCCCACATGAGAAGCAAGGAAATATCTAAAATCGACGCCCTATCATCAAAGTTGAAAGAACTAGAGGAGCAAGATCAAAAAGAAAAAAAACTCAAAAGTTAGCAGAAGGGAAGAAATAACTAAGATCAGAGCAGAACTGAAGGAGATAGACACACAAAAATCCCTTCAAAAAGTCAATGAATCTAGAAGCTGTTTTTTGAAAAGATCAACAAAATAGACCCACTAACCATATTAATAGAAAAGAAAACAGAGAAGAATCAAATAGATGCAATAAAAAACAATAAATGAGATATTACCACCAATTCCACAGAAATACAAAGTACCATCAGAGATTACTACAAGCAACTCTATGCACATAAACCAGTAAACCTGGAAGAAATGGATAAATTCCTGGAGACTTGCGCCCTCCCAAGCCTAAACCAGGAAGAAATTGAAAGCTTGAACAGACCAATAACAAGGTCTGAAGTTGAGGCAGCATTTAATAGCCTTCCAACCAAAAAAAGTCCAAGTCCAGATGGGTTCACAGCCGAATTCTACCAGACATACAAAGAGGAGCTGGTACCATTCCTTCTGAAACGATTCCAAGCAATACAAAAAGAGACAATCCTTCCCAAATCATTTTATGAGATCAACATCATCCTGATACCAAAACCAGGTAGAGACTCAACAAAAAAGAAAACTTCAGGCTGATATCCATGACGAACATAGATGCAAAAATCTTCAATACAATATCGGCAAACCAATTGCAACAGCACATCAAAAATCTTATCCATGACGATCAAGTAGGTTTCATCTGGGGATGCAAGGCTGGTTTAACATACGCAAGTGTATAAATGTAATGCACCACATAAACAGAACCAAAGACAAAAACCATGATTATCTCAATAGATGCAGAGAAGACCTTTGACAAAATTCAACAGTGCTTTATGCTAAAAACTTTCAACAAACTAGGTATTGAAGGAATGTATCTCAAAATAATAAAAGCTATTTATGACAAACCCACAGCCAATATCATACAGAATGGGCAAAAACTGGAAGCATTCCCTTTGAAATCTGGCATAAGACAAGGATGCCCTCTCTTATCACTCCTATTCAATATAGTACTGGAAGTTCTAGCCAGAGCAATTAGGAAAAAAAAAAATGCTATCCAATTAGGAAAGGAGGAAGCCAAATTGTCTATTCGCAGGTGACATGATTGTATATTTAGAAGTCCCTATTGTCTCGGCCCAAAATCTCCGTAAACTGATAAGCAACTTCAGCAAAGTCTCAGGATACAAAATCAATGTGCAAAAATCACAAGCATTCCTATACACCAATAACAGACTAATAGCCAAATCAAGAATGAACTCCCATTCACAATTGCTACAAAGAGAATGAAATACCTAGGAATACAACTAACAAAGGACGTGAAGGACTTCTTCAAGGAGAACTACGAACCACTGCTCAAGGTAATAAGACAGGACACAAACAGATGGAAAACCATTCCATGCTCATGGTTAGAAAGAATCAATATTGTGAAAATGGCCATTCTGCCCATAGCAATTTACAGATTCAATGCTATCCCCATCAAGCTACCAATGACCTTCTTCACAAAACTGGAAAAAACCACCTTAAACTTCATATGGAACCAAAAGAGAACCCACATAGCCAAGACATTCCTAAGCAAAAAGAACAAAGCTCGAGGCATCTCGCTACCTGACTTCAAACTATACTACAAGGCTACACTAATCAAAACAGCATGGTACTGGTACCAAAACAGAGATATAGACCAATGGAACAGAACAGAGGCCTTAGATATAATGCCACACATCTACAATCATCTGATCTTTGACAAACATGACAAAAGCAAGCAATGGGGAAAGGTTCTCTGTTTAATAAATGGTGTTGGGAAAATTGGCTAGCCATGTACAGAAAGCTGAAACTGGACCCCTTCCTGACACCTAACACTAAAATTAACTCCAGATGGATTAAAGACTTAAACATAAGGCCTAACACCATAAAAACCCTAGAAGAAAACCTAGGTGAAACCATTCAGGACATAGGCATAGGCAAGGACTTCATGACTAAAACACCAAAAGCATTGGCAACAAAAGCCAAAATAGACAAATGGAATCTAATTAAACTCCAGAGCTTCTGCAGAGCAAAAGAAACAATCATTAGTGTGAACCAGCAACCAAGAAATGGGAATAAATTTTTGCTATCTACCCATCTGACAAAGGGCTAATATCCAGAATCTACAAAGAACTAAAACAGATTTGCAAGAAAAAAACAAACCCATTCAAAACTGGGTAAAGGATATGAACAGACATGTCTCAAAACAAGACATATATAAGGCCAACAAACCTATGAAAAAATGCTCATCATCACTCATCATTAGAGAAATGCAAATCAAAACCACATCGAGATACCACCTCATGCCAGTTAGAATGGTGATCATTAAAAAATCTGGAAACAACAGATGCTGGAGAGGATGTGGAGAAAAAGGAATATTTTTACACTGCTGGTGGGAGTGTAAATTAGTTCAACCATTGTGGAAGACAGTGTGGCGATTCCTCAAGGATCTAGAAATAGAAATTCCATTTGACCCAGCAATCCCAGTACTGCTTATATACCTAAAGGATTATAAATCATCCTATTATAGAAATACATGCACACGTATGTTTATTGCAGCCCTTTTTACAATAGCAAAGACCTGGAACCAACCCAACCCAAATGCCTACTGATTATAGACTGGACAAGGAAAATGTGGCACATATACACCATGGAATGCTACGCAGTCATAAAAAATGATGAGTCTGTGTTCTTTGTAGGGACATGGATGAAACTGGAAACCATCATTCTCGGCAAACTGACACAAGAACGGAAAACCAAACACCACATGTTCTCACTCATAAGTGGGTGTTGAGCAATGAGAACACATGGACACAGGGAGGGGAGCATCACACACTGGGATGTTGGTGGGGGTCAGGGGAGGGACAGTGGGGGTGGGGGGGTTGGGAAGGGATATCATGGAGAGAAATGCCAGATATAGATGATGGGGGATGGAGGCAGCAAACCACATTGCCATATAAGTACCTATGCAATAATGCTGCATGATCTGCACATGTACCCCAGAACCTAAAGTACAATAAAAATAAAAATAAAAAAATCAGACATCCATTGTTATTATTTATAGAAAGATGTGTATTATACCACCAGTGACTCTCCTGTTTGAAGGCTACATTTGAAATTTCTTATATTTCTGTACTTCTTTGGGGGAAAAAAAGAGTATGTTTATTTCATTTGGACACTGAAAATTATATGAGTATTTCCCCCTTTTCTCTTTGCCTTTCCGGAGACTCAAAACAAAGCTTGAAACAGTTAACACAATATCACAGATCCTTAGATCATGCCTTTTTAGTGATGTTCCTCCCCTCATCTTAATCTTCTTCCCTTATTTATGTATTTCCAGCCCATGATCACCTATAAGTATCTTTATTCCTTAATCATTTTATAGTGTAAGTTTTTATCTTAAAAGCTTCAATCCTTATGGAATAAATTAGGAAGTAAACATTCAGAAACTGCATATATTAGAAGTGCATGGGGCTTTACATGATTTAATTGAGTCCTTCCAATGAGGCGTGAGGTAGGTGTTCTATAAATGTGCAGTAACTACTCAAAGGCATATACCTAGAAAATGGCTAGCTGAGAATGAACTGTTATTTCTCTCACTCCATGCCCCATCGTCTTTCCATTAGAAAGACGTCTTCTCCATCTGGAATGTTTAGATGGGTACCATTATGTCCTTCCAGATTCATGGATTCCTATGTTTTCAGTGAGGCCTCCATCAGTGGCCTGTGAAAGAAACCTGACTCTAACTAACTTAAGCACAACATGAACAAAAACAAAGAAAGGCAAAAATAGGAATCTACTGACTCAGATATGGGAAGTGGAGGTGGGATCTTCAGGTACAGAGTTCTGTATCCCTCCCTTAGCTCTGCTTCTTTCCACTTGACTTCAAATTCATCAAGGTTATCTTTACATGTCAGGAAACATAGACACAACAGCTTTAGACTTGCATGGCCTTCTAGCTCTTCATCCCAAGAGATAAAACAGACATGATGCTCACTGATATGGTTTGGATCTGTGTCCTCACCCAAATCTCATGTTGAATTGTAATCCCCAATGTTGGAGGTGGGGCCTGGGGAGAGACGATTGGACCATGTGGGCAATTTCTCATGGTTTAACACCATCCACCTTGTGCTATCATGGTGAGAGTGGGTTATTTACTGCATTGGTAGAAGTGCTATAGGGTTGGGACACGTCTTTTGCATTTATGTCACCAGCACATAGCACATACTAGTCATCAAAAAGTATACTTGAATTTGAAGGAGTAAGAGCGAAGAAGAGAAAGATGCCTTATTTAAGAAAGAAACCCATACCCAGATTACTTGCTTTCCTATATAACCAATGATTAAGGTAGGGCACTCTTAGTCAACAATAGCAAAACTATATGCTTTCTGCTATGTCCAAGAAGTGGCATTATTAGGCACATCTACTATCTGCTTTTGGATAAACTAGCTCTTTTTCTCCATGTCTACAGAGCAGAGATCAGCCCCTTCCACTTCTTACCAACTGCACTGTTACTCATCTGGCTCCCATGAATGCTGTCGCCACTCAGCTAGTGAGGAATTAGTAGTGACCTCCTAGGGTAACACTGTCTAGTCCACTCATTTAATGAACTCATGGAATAGCCTCAGGGCATAGGTAGGTGTGAAGTTTTGATGTTCAGTTAATTGCAACCTTCTGCCATCTATGCAAATTCTCCAGAGGAGCACTTCTCAAAATTTAATGATTATGGGTCACCTGGTGGCTATTAAAGTTCAGGTTTTGCATTAGCAGCTCTGGGAGAGGACTGAGATTCTGCATTTCTAACAGGTTCTCAAGGGATAATGTTTTTGCAGATCCTCAGACTATATATTGAATAGCAAGGTTTTAGGTAACTGGGTAGGCTTGATGAGAGAAGATGCAAGACTACTGTCACTTTCCCAGCAAGGAGTAAGTTGCAGTTATTAAGATAAATTTTAAAAGTTCAGAAAATGTGTGGAGGCTGGTGCATTGAGGTGTTTCTTCTATAACCTCAGACACGCTATTGCCTGTTGTACCTCAATGAGAGCACTCACACAGACTCCCCTATGTTACTGTCCATGCAGTAAGTCATGTCTCTTTCACCTCAATAAGAACTCCAGGAAAAGTGCAGTTTATAACACCAGGCCTAGTGTCATGGCCCAATGAGCTGGAGGCCATCAGCCTTAGAAAACTAACACAGGAACAGAAAAACCAAATACCACGTTCTCACTTATAAGTGGGAGCTGAATGTTGAAAACACATGGACACATAGAGGGAAACAATAGACACTGAGGCTTTTCAGAGAATGGAGAGTGGGAGGAAAGAGAGGATCAGGGAAAATAACCAAGTACCAGGCTTAATACTGGGGTTCTGAAATAATCTATACAACAAACCCCCATGACACCAGTTTACCTGTGTAACAAACCTGCACTTGTACCCCTGAACTTAAAAGTTTAACAAAGGAAAACGTGCTGATGAATTTGAACAGATTATTAGAAAATGAAAGGGACAATAGTGAGTCATAAGACAAAGGGAATTTCAGCAGAGGAACTGAATAACTGATACAGAAAAGGAAGAAAAGAATCAGGTGGAAGTGGGTCATGTATCTAACTTGAAGAGTAACTAGATTTATCTGAAACTCGGGGGAATTTGTTCAATAATTGAGCAACAGTTTACTATTGAGAATGGAGGAAAACATGCTGTCATAAATCATCCCTAGGTTCTTCAGTCAAATACTTTTAAATATATAGTATTATTGTGAATTATTATTCATATCTGAGGATCTGCAATTCTTGGCTATGGTTGGGACCACTGCTTGAAGTTACATGGCATACCACTTTTTCTTTTTGAACTTAACATTAAACCTACAAATGTGAGAAAATGTCCTGTGTTTGGGGTTTTGGTTTTATCTCAGTTTAAATATCACTAAAGCAATAGGTTGAATGCTGTGTTATTATAACACTTGAATCACAGCAAAATATACCACTAATTTACCTGTCCTTCCTCCTCCCCCAACTATATCCCCAGCAGAACCTCACTGTTCCTCAGATTGATCATTACTAGATAAAAAGATGACAATGCAAACATATCAGCCACCTGAAGATTCTATTCACAGGGCAAGGATCGATAACACACGTGCATTAGGCTTCTCCAGAGAACAGAGCCAATAGGATAGAGGTAGAGACAGAGATATATAGATATAGCTAACATAGGTTTACAGATAGATATAAATCTAGAGAGATACATATGGAGATTATGAGGAATTGACATATATAATTATGGAGGCTGAGAAGTCCCAGAAACTACTGTCTATAATCTGGAGACTCAAGAAAGCTGGTGATGTAACTCAGTTGAAGTCTACATGTTGGAGAGCCAAAGTAGCCAATGGTGTAAATCCCAGTCTAAGGATAAGTGAAGATGAAATGAGATGCTCAAGCAATGAGGTAGATAAAAAGGAGTGACTTTCTCCCCTTCCTCTGCCTTTTGTTCTATTCAGGCCCTCAGCGGATTGGATAATGTCCACCCATATTGGGGAGGACCATTTATTTTACTGAGTTTACCAATTCAAATGCTAATCTCACAGACATACCTAGAAATAATATTTAATCTGGGCACCCTGTGGCCCAGTCAAGTTGACATACAAAATTAACCATCACAACATGGGACACTTCTCAAAGATATCTCCCTGTCACTGTCTTAATTTTAGATGAGTGTATTTTGTAAATTTGCCTCTAGATCTTTATGGCTATACTCACAGTTGGATTTTCATCTTATTTACAGATAGGCATCTTGAGACACATCCACTTATTATTCAATGTGAGTTGCCAGCAGACCAGATAACATGATTCCTAGCAGCACTAGCGTGATGCCTAGTTAGGCTTCTTTAGGTCTCTTCTAATAGGGGTAATCTCAAGAGCATTAGAATTTTAACCATATGTGCATCCCCACGCTGCCTGCCACTGCCGGGAAGAGCTGACCAACCCTCTCAGACTCCCCTTCCTCCTGGGGTGAGGGGAGTCTCTGTTTTCTGAATCTATGATTTTCACCTGTCAGAATCTAAATAGGACCATTACTCAAATCAGCATCAGCTCAAAGTGTTGATGACTAAAACTGAATCCAGCAGCACCACTCTACCAAGCTCACATTAGACCAAGCATGGGAGGCAGCTTGCCTTCTCAAATGTAAACATTTGTCAAGCTTATGCATTTAAACATAGAGAGCAGAGGCTTTGATATGAGGACAAGTCTGGCAAAGGTCATATAGAAATGATAGTGGATGGTCAGGGGTGGAGAGGGCATGGTGGTGGTGGGGAGAGTGCCAATGAGCTCACTGAGAAACAAGAACCAATTGAGTCTTTATTATGTGGCCAGGCCATTGTCATAGGTTTGGGAACAAAACCTGCAATCAAGGTGCCCTTAGGTTAGCTCTGTTGATTCAGAGGGGATTTAAGGTCCTGGCATGAATCCTTACCTGGCAAGCAATCTGATGGAGCAGCAGCCTGGGGAATCAGACAAGTTTAGGTTCCAGCTCTGTCTATCACTAGCTGTTTAACAGTGGGAAAGGAACTTGTCTCTTCCAAGCCTTAGTATTCTCATTTGCAATGTGCATAAAATACTAACTGATTATATAAGGAGCTTGTAAGGATTCCACATGTTAGCATGGTGAAGTATGTGCCTCACAGTAGGAGCTCAGTAATCACGGCTGCCGTTCCTCTGAAGGGCCAGGCATTATGACCTCGAGCATGTGCTTATTCCACTCCCAACAGTCAGTCTCACTCAAGAGGAGGGAATCAATTGCAGATTCCTAGGGGAGTCAAGACCTCAGGCTTGAACTGTTAGCCAGTCCAACCTCTACATCAGCCATCTAAAATATGAGAACCATTGGGTTACGATATGGAGACCATAGTTGGACAATTATTGGTGCTGAAATTATTTTAAGTCAGATGTTCTATTCCAATGGCTTATAGAGAGTACTACATGGGACACACACAAAAGATTAGAGATTTTGCAAATGCTGTTATCTATTGGAAGTTTTATATTTATGGTATTCTTATATTTTAGTTTCAAAATCAATAATCTAGGGCTCAGAAACATATTCCCATAAAAAGACTTTTTAAAAGGTTGGTTAGATTTCCAGGAATACTTGCTAAATCCTCGAGGTAGCTGAAAGGTAGCACTTTTAATTTGCATTGTTATAGGTTAGAAGGACTTTTTTTGGGATATGATATTAAAGAATCAAAAGGGAACATGACATTAAAGGCAAACAAATACTAAAGTAAATACCAATGTACCCAGAATAAGAAGTAAAGCCTCCTGGAGGTCTCTAGTTAATTACTCAAGTCACACATTTGGCATTTTAGTTATGAAAAGGAAGGAACAGCTCATGGGCGGGGATCAAGCAATGGTGGGTGGTATCACGGGCATCCACCCACTCAGCTTCTGGGAACTATTTTCCCCTGGGAACAGTAGGTAAAGTTAGTCAAGTGGATACATTTAAAGACCCCTTTAAAAAGGAAGAACTGTCACATGGACCCCTAATGTGAGCTTTTTTTTTTTTTTTTTTTTTTTTTTTTTTGGGACGGAGTTTCGCTCTTGTTACCCAGGCTGGAGTGCAATGGCGCGATCTCGGCAATGTGAGCTTATTTTACAGATACTTAGATAATATAAAAATATAATGATATTTATTATCTGCTGTGATATTATAAAGAACACTTAAATTAGAAATTAAACCTAGCAAACCAACATAATTAACATTAATTAATGAAGTATGATATTTTGTTAAATGAAATTGCCACTTGCAGTGTGAACAAATACTGTTTGTGTGTTCTCTCTATCGACACTGGTTGTCTGCTAGTGGCTCTGGGGCAAGAGAAGACTCACACACACGGAGACTCCAGGGAAGGCAGAGATGAGAGAGACTCCAAGACCTCATCTTTTGAATGGCCTTCTGAGTGAGGCAGCCTAGCCCTCGCTAGGGCAGAGTCATCGCCATGAGCCCACTGACTTCACAGATACTCATAAAACTTTTCATATGGAGGTCACCAAAGGGAGAACAGGAGTTTTCACAGTTCAGCCTTTTGAGGCAAAAAGAACAGCCTTCCTGCCTGTTCAGAGGAAAACTGCTGCATAAAAGGGTTCAAGCCTGGTCAGAACACCTGCTAGGTTCTAGTACGCTCAGCTAGGAGGCCAGCCAGATCTGCACCGCCCAATACACTGGCTACTGAGAGCTTCAAAATGGGACTGGCCTGAATCGAGACAGGCTATAAGTGTAAAACAAATACTGAGTTTCAAAGACTTAGTATGAAAAAAAGACTATAAAAGTTTCAGGAATAATTTTCCTATAGATTACATGCTGAAATAACATTTTTAGATATATTGTATAGTAAAATACAGTATGTTATCAAAACTTTAACTGTTTCTTTGTACAGTTTTTAATGTGGCTGCTAAAAAGACTTAAAGTTACATATGTATATTCTATATCTACTGGACAGTGCTGCTCTGCATTACTTGATTTCTCTCTTTCTAATTCATCAGTGAATCCCAGGGTTCTCCAGAGAAACAGAAGCAACAGGATGTATGTGCACACACACGGGCTGGGGGAGACGGGACAGGGAGAGGAGAGGGAGGGAACAAGAGAGAATGAGAGAGAGATAATTTAAATAATTGGTTCATGCCATTCTAAAGATGCAAGACAGGTGAGACCAGCAGGCTGGAGACCCGGGACAGAGTCATAGTTCAAGTCCAAAGGCAGTTTGCTGGCAGAATCCCTTTTAGCTCAGAGGAGGTTGGTCAGTCTTTGCTCAACCAAGGAAGCCAACTGATTGGCTAATACCCACTCACATGATGGAGGATAATCTACTTTTAAGTACACCCATTTAAACATAAATCTCATCCAAAACACACTTTCACAGAATCATCTCGGATAATGCATGGCCAAATATCTTGGCACTGTGGCCCAGCCAAGTTAACATAAAATTAACCACCATAGCTCTGTTATAACCTGAACTCTGCCATTTCCTTCCCTCCTCACTGTGGCCACCTTAGCCTAAGCCATGATGTCTCACATCTGGACAGATGTAAGAGTCTTCCAAATGACTCCCGAAGTCTGTTTTTACAGAACTGGCAGTATGGTCATCTCAAAGACTTCACATCATGTCTCTCTTGCTCAACCTCCATCCATGGCTTCCTACTGCTGTTGGTATAAATGACAAACATGTTGCCTTGGGATCCCACATGATCTGGCTCCTGTCTCTCTCTCTTCTCCCCTGAGTTCACAAGCTCCTCTTCTTCAAGATCTAGCTGTATCAGCCCTCTCTTGGCTTCTCAAAACAACAGAACAATCTGGCTCTACTTCAAGGCCTTTGCATGAGTAGCTCTCTTTGTCTAGAAATCCTTTCTCCCTGATATGCACATGACGGCTTCTTCTTGTTGTAAAGATCATTATTTAAATATCACCTCCGCAGAAAGGCTGTCCTCGACCACCCAATTAAAGCAGGCAGACCCGATCATACCGTGGGATATATTTTCTTTGTTTCACCTATGTCTTTAAACTTATTTCATACATTCACTTCTTTGCTCTATTTGTCCTACCCAAGACTACGAATCTTATCAGACCAAGGCCTTGATAGTATGGTTTGTGGATAATGCTATAGTCCTAGCACCTAATTTATAGTAGGACATCTGTATATATACATTCAATGAAGACAGCTATCTTTGGTAGAATTAATGCTATTTCATCCTATACATTGAAGAAGGGCTAGAAATTCACCTCTGTGGTCAAAAAGCACAATGAACATCTCTTCTTATCCAATCAAAGGGAAATTGCCTCATAACGGTCATTCAAACCTCTTCCTGTTGGAAGTATCTGATATTTATTTTCAGAGCTAAAATAAGACTAGGAGGCAGGGGCAGTCTTTAAATAAATGAATCACAATTAAGGCTGGAGTCTTTTCAAAAAGAGACCAGATCCTGCCTTCTTGTATTAGCCACACATAAGGTTCTCCCCTGGGATGTTATGGTGGCCATGGAACAATAATACACTTTATCAGCAATTCTTCAAGAGCAGGTTCCTGAATTTTCCCAAAAATTGGACCTAAAGTCATCCCTCTTACTTTTAGATATACCCAGTTAATAGGAACATGGGTAAAAATGTGATTAAGAATGTAAGATTTCAAATCTGTTGTATTTTATAATTATGAAGTCAGTAAATATTGGTATACTGGGAGTCAACGACAATGTAGACAACTTAGGTCTTATAGCCCCCATTTTACTTATGATTTTTGTGTTTGAAAGGCAATGAAATAATTTTAACAAATATTAAAAGCAGCATAGATAAATGAAAAGTTTACATAAACTTTTTTTACACAAACCTTATAAACCTTGACCCTTCTAAACATTTTTGCATTTGACAAGCTGCCTCAGGCTAGTCTCCCAGACCCAAACCCTTGACAGTAGGTGTTTATCCTCTTTAGCATCAGGGGATTAGATGGGAATATTTTAGAACCATTAATGCAGTGATTCGGCCCGCACTGAGGCTGGTCTCTCACTAGTGAGCCATGTAGTCTTCCAGTGTGGGAACGAGGTTGAAAAGTCTGACAAATATAGAAAGCAATGTGGTTCATTTCTGAAATGGCAAATCAATTCTATTTTTGGATCAGAAATGAGAAATAAGTATCTCTATTTGCCACTCTAAATATTCAGGTCACTAAAATACAGAAGTTCTAGATCTACCTCCACCCCATCTGTTTAAAAACCCCACAAACACAAATCACAAAAATATAAAAAACAAATAATAAGGTCATCAAAAGGCAGACTGATATGGTTGTCAGGGGTTCCCCGGCAACTGAGGGTATGAGGACTTATGTAATGGACACAGAGCTTCCATTTTATGAGATGAAAGAGTTCAGGTGATTGGGCACACAGCAACGCAAACGCACTTACCACTCCCGAACTGTACACTTAGAAATGGCAAATTTTATGTATGTATTTTACCACAATTTTTTTCAAAATGATCTTGAGATATCAAAACTCAAGTCCTGCAGTTTTAGTCTTCAAGTAAAGAAGCTGCACATAGAAGCTTCTGGGCCCTGGGAAAACACATAACGTGATATCATGTGTCAGTTGGCCGGAATGCCTTAGACCAGTGAGAATCTTCACCAAAGGGGCAGGCACTTTGGCTTGGAACCATCTATTGCCTGCCTGCCTTGGAAGCGTCCGGTCTAGGCATGACCAGATCCTGCCTCCTTCCACTTACTTCTATCCTTTGGAATTTAAGGCCTATATCCTCCTCCCTCACTTTTTCATGGATTAACCCTGAATAGCGATGGCTGCACAGTGAAGCTCATTACCTGCTGGGGCTGTGCTAGAAGCTGGCACGTCCGCTCAGGGGTCCTCACCAATTCTGGGAAGTGGGTACTGTTCTTCCTCCCATTTTATGACTTAAGAACACTGAGCCTTTGTAATGACACTTATTGATCTGCATACGCCTACATATTCCTCTTTCCAGGGAGAGCCACACATAAAGGAATGAAAAAGCAAGGGAATCTCTTCTCTCTGCCCGTTCACCTACAGTCTTCAGGGTTTGTGGAGCATGCCCAGAAATCCCAGCAATTATTTCATCCTCTTCACTATAAGCAACATTTTTTCTGCATGAATTGCACTCCATCTGGGATCAAACAGGGATTTATAAAAGCAAACTTTTTGTCTTCACACAAAAGAGAGAGGCTAAGAGTGAAACTGTGGTGAGGTTTGGTGCTCAACAGAAGGCTCTGGAAGGAGTCGAGTGCAGTTAGATATAAATAACATCGTTAAAGCCAGGATGTGGTTTGGTGACATAGCTAATTCTGACTCAGGTTGCTTTGGCAGAACAGCTTTCAACTGTTACAAGTGATTTCACAAACCCTTGAACTGCACAGTTATTTCACACCTGCAGAGGTAATGAATGCCTTTTGAGAACATTTGTAAAGTTGGTTGGCAAAAGTCAAAGAAACCCGTGGAACACAAGCTCTCCAGAGGCCTTTTTCCTGTTCCGCATGTGCTGTGCCTCAGTGAATAGAGGGAGGCTGTCAAATGGAGTGACTACAAGTTCACAAACAAACGGTCTTCTTTACCAGTGCCTCAGTATGCCTCAATCTTATCAGAATGTATATACAAAAATGAAAGAGTCTCAGATTTCACGGTAGTGGCAAGACACAGGGCTGAATGTTCTGCTGCAGACGTGGGGCCCCTGTTGATAGACTGTCATATCATCTAGAACATAAGCAAACAATGTACAAATGCCTTGTGTATACTTGTTAGAATTCATGCCAGGAATTTACCTCCTGGGTATGTATGTAAAGTGTCCGTGTTTCAGGGAGTAGAGATTTCTGATCTCTCCCTCTCCTGCTACTTCCTATCCATCTTTTAACTCAGAAGCTGTAAGCCTCCAAATACAGAGAAACCAGTATCCCACTTTGCATATTCTGAGAAAAAAGCCCAAACATAATTCAGAAATTCATAATAAGCATGGTCACAAATAAGGTTTTAAAAGTCATTTCTTGTGAACATTTCATGGTGGTGAATTCCTCTGTATATAAAAGGACTATGTCCCATAGGAATTTGTTAGAAGTCTAAGAAGGATTCTATGAATAAATTATACAAACTGTGGAAAATGTGTCCAAAAGGATAGAACTAGTTGCTCAAAAATTCTAGTAAATAGAGTTAAATTATGTGCATTATGTATGGATTACCAATTCAGAGAGAATTCATTTATTCAGAAAATGTTTATTGCTAGGCACACCCAGTATAGAGAGATGAACACCACAGTTCTGGTTCCTGCCTCATGGAGTTTACCATCTAGTTGGAAAGGTGGTTGGTAAACAGACAAACATAAAAACAAACATGGACAGTGCTGAGATACAGAAAAGTAATGGGAAGATATTCAGAGCCCGTTCTTGGTCTGAAACCTGCAAATTTTCTCACTGATTGCTTAATGTTTTATAGGACTCTTTAGGGTGTAGCAGGGACCTGAAGTGTCTTTAGATTAATAGTCATTGTTCTAAGTGGCAGTGAATAGAGAATTCCAGGTAATAAGTGATCAGATACTTACAATGTCAAATCATCCTAACCAAATACCTTCCACAGAAGTATCTGGAGAGGCAGGTGAGATAATGTAAAAAGTGAGCTTGGGTGACAGGCAGACCTGGATCTGAATTCCACCTCCACTATCCATCCTTTGGGTGACCTTGGGCAAGGAACTCGAACTGTCTAGGCCTCAGGGTCCTAGGGTGTTAAAGGGGAAAACTTTACCCGTATCAGACAGTTCTTGTCAGAAATAGCTAATAAGTCATACAGTATCTGTCCAATTCGGGTCACACAAAGTAGATGTTTAAAGAGGCAGCTGTAATTGTTATTGAGGAAATTCAGTCTCTCCCTCTTATAGAAGGGCAGCCCCAAGTATGGCCATGGTTTCCGTGAAGACAGGCTCTTTCTGGAAAGCCAGAATAGGGATTCTTCTTGTCCTCCCTGCCCTCCTCCCTGCTCTTTCTAGAAATGAAGGTATATCTAGTCACCCAAGATGAAAGACACAAAGCAATCCCACCAACTAATACTTTTCTGCCCTCCAGTACTTTTAAAAACAGTTACTTCTACAACATCCCCTGGGTTATAAATTACATGCCTTTGATCAAGATAAAAAGATGAGTCATTACATTAATGTGTCTGTTGGAAATTGTCTTAGAGCAGGAATGATAGCCTATTTTTTTTTTTTTTCTGATACAGAGTTTCACTCTTGTTGCCCAGGCTGAAGCACAATGGTGTGATCTTGGCTCACTACAACCTCTGCCTCCTCGGTTCAAGTGATTCTCCTGCCTCAGCCTCTCAAGTAGCTGGGATTACAAGCATGTATCCCCACAGCCAGCTGGGTTTTTTTTTGTATTTTTAGTAGAGAGGGGGTTTCTCCACGTTGGCCTGGATGGTCTCGAAATCCTGACCTCAGGTGATCCGCCTGCCTTGGCCTCCCAAAGTGCTGGGATCACAGGTATGAGCCACTGCACCCAGCCAATAGCCTATTTTTAATAAAGCTTACAATCACCACCATCCCTAAATTGGGTCTCTGGTGTTATGTACACACAATAGACTCAATGCAGTAAATATCTATTGAGAACCTACATAATCCTCTATGTTTATAGCCCAGTTCTAAAATGTACAAGAAAATACTTCACTTACAGAATCTTAGTGAAGCATACATATGAGTTTCTGGGTGGACTTGTTTTCAGGCTGTGGCAGTTCCTGTTGGCTCAGAACCCCTTCCAGCTCCTTCCACAGCTCCTCCTCTGGTGTGTTTACTGTGCATCTTCCTTCCAGCTTGTTTGTAATCACAGCCCTGGCACTTAGAAGATGGTCCCAAGCAAAGATGAATCTTGCCTTTTAGAGGCCCGATGTCTATCCTTCCATAGGCTGATAGCCACTCCCCTCACAACCACCACGGATACATACTGAGCACTTATTTTGTGATGGGCACCATGACGAACCTGTGTAGGTAGTATTTTGACTCCTCACAACCCTCTGAGAAGAGTATATGGAGAGAACAAACCCATTTTACAGTGGAGGAAATTGAGGCTCAGAGGTGCTGTGTTTGCTGAAAGTAGGTAATCAGAGTTGTGATTACAGCCTCACTTGCCTTTTAACCATTCTCCTCTACTGCCCCTCATGGATGCCATCCCCCAGGGAAGGATGTTCTTAACAACTAGGGCACTTTCCTCCCAAATTGTAAACCAGTGGCTGCTACACAATTGTGTGTATGTATAAGTAAATCTTTGATGGGGACTCTCCAGCTCATAGCTCTCTTGAAAAGGGTTTAGTCTCAAAGAGTTTCTATAGTTTTCTTTGGGTAGTAATCTCCCTGGAGACAGGAATCAGATTATTTTATGTATCACCATCTATTCAGCACCTAGCATGCACCCAATACTTTATAGGTTTAATCATTATGTGTAAATTGAATGAATGGATGTGTGGGACTTTGGTATAATCCAGGAGAAAAGTCGTGATTACAAAACAAGCTAGAAAAGGATGAGCTCCACAGAGTAAGGGCCACAGGGTGTCAGAGATGGGCTAAAGAGGCCAAAGGTCTACGTGCAAGGTGAGGCTCAGCCAGGGGCCTGGGCAAGTATAGGTACAGGGGAACCACAAGGGTAACACACTGATCCAGGGGCTAGCAAAGGCAGAGCTGTCACCATTTACAGGCCTGAATGGACAAGGGGAGAGTTTAAGAACAAACCATCTTCAAATGAGCATCAATCTTTGGTTAGGGGATACTGTCAGGCTGCGGTGACCCTGCAGGGAGGGAGCCAGGGAACAAAGCCCTGGATCCATTGCTTCCCTCCTTCCTAGACTCTGCTGGGCTCCCACAGGCTGAGGCCAACTGGAAACCAGAAAGTAACTAACTCACTGACCTGTCCACAGACTCAGCGTCCTGGGCAGAGAGCAAGAAGAAGGGAGAAAAATGAATGTGGAGGGACAAACAGACAGTCACTGAATCATAACCCACCTTTGTAAACACAGGGAAATCAGGCTTCAGGCTTTAAGCCTCAGGCAGTACTATCTTGCTGGAAGATAACACTTTTGTTTTCATTGCATTTATTTTTATAGTTAGTTTCTATTATGATAGATGTCACTGGTTTTCCATTTTCATAGAGATAAAGTTTCCCTTTAGAACACATTTAAGATTTTTTTTTAAGTGAGCCTATTTAAAGATAAATATGAAGTAAACCACAGCACAGATGGAAAGGGAAAATAGCAAAGATAATCGAGGTGGCATGACTAATGCTTGGGAAAGACTCATAGAAAACAGGGAGCTATGGACAGGTTTTGAACAGGAGAGCGATAGGATCAAGGCTCTGCTCTGGGAAGCTAAATGTAGCTGCAGCATATACAATAGAAAGCAGAGAGATGGGAGGTAGCGAGGCCATAAGCAGTGCCCATGGGGCTGGAGAGGTGGGGATGCAGGGGAGAGGATTGCAGGAGAGAGTAGAATCAACAATATTTAGTCATTCATTGCATGGAGGGTAAGCAAGATCCAAAGCAAAAGATAATAACTGCTGCCCAAATTGCCTTTAAAAACATCTATTTCCAGGAATATTAGAACTGATGCAGGAAATAATGCTACAGCAATCAAGGCCTGCTAACAGGAAGAGCGCTTATGCCATTCATCTCCTGCGAGGCCGTCCGTGATGAAAGGAAAACACATTTATGTAATGTATGCCTACGCCTGATGTTTCTCCAGACAGCTGAGTTTGTTTTTCAGATTTGTAGCAGAAAATTTGGGAAGGTCAACCAGGCTTGGCATGGAACATCAGGAGGGCAATTTTCACGCCTTTGATCAGCACCGTAGAGGATTTTATAATGTTTTTATAGTACATAGATACTTTGGCTATTTATTTAGAGCTCTGAAATAAGTCAGGAGATCTATTTCCTGAAAATCTATTTAGTTAGAAAAATGAAGTCAAATAGACATAAGTGTCACACAAAAATAATTTGCAACTAGAGGTTAGAAATATTAAGAGCGTGACAAGATTGAAACAAAGCTTTGGCCCAGAAAGCATTCTGAAACTATTTGTTCACCTTATCTTGGACTTAAAAAAAAGTTACATACACACACAAAAATGAATTTCTAGACCATGTCTCACTAATATAAAAATTGCTTTCAATTGAATGCTCAAGTTCTGGTTCCCTGAGAGTTTTAACTACCATGTTTTCAAATGAACCAGTGATTCACAGGCAATGAGGGAAGGAGAGACTGATCAGTTAATCAAGTCCATCCCAGAAGATATCCAGGCAAGTGTTCAGTGCAGTTTATTTTCAATCGCTTTGTTCAGTTCTGGTTTAAAATGACTCTAGTAATGGGACTCTTCATCAATCTAAGAGGCCCATGGGAGTCCTTTCTCAGTCTAAGAGTCCTCATTTTAGGAAAAATATTCAGATATAAAGTCTTGTTGTACCACTTGCCTCTCCCAGTGGAACCCCTCTTTTTCCCTGCATTCAGGCCCGTCAGCCCCTCCAGTTGCCAGGAAGTAGCAGTATCTTTTCTCATCAGTTACTCTTTCCTTCTCCTTCATCGTTTTTTATTTTTTTTCATCTCAAGGCTTCTTTGTGATAGTTCCGTATCAGCACAGGAGCTGAAGGCTTCTGACAAGGCTGCATTTCAATGGAGGCCCTCAAAGCTTGGCTACGTGCCCTCACGGCCTTCAGCTCAGTCCAGAATGACACTTCCGGAATCCTGAGCATTTCAGATCTGGGCTAATCTTCTGAGTGACCAGATACTTGCCTGGTGGCCAGGGCCTGCCATATAATCTGCCTATGACCAATACTCAATAAAGAGTTGTGGTCAGTGTGGTAGGAGTGTATATTTTTGCACATTCAGAAGCAGAAAAAAGAATGCAGAATCAGGAATTATCCGATTCCACACATAACCACTCAGCCTCATCTCAATTTCCACGTTTGCTAAAAGAAGGAGCTGGACTGCATGGCATCTCAGAGTAATTTATGCATTAAGACTCTAGAGAACAATTCCAATTTGAAGAAGTAACAGCAATACCTTCTATCTAGGGGTGCCAGGTTTAGGTACCCAATGAAAACACAGGATGCCCAGTTAAATTTGAATTTCAGAGAAGTGAATGTCATAGTATCATATACATGCAGTATGTGGGACATACTTATCCTAAAAAATGATTGTTTATCAGAGATCAAATTTAGATGAATGTCCTGTTTTTTCTCTGGCAATCCTACCCTCCTTTCCACATTCCAATTGTTTTGGTTCAGGGATGGCCTCTAGGCAGCTGAGTGGTTGTGTGATCCTCATAACCTCTTACCCCATGGTCCTAATACAGCTTCCAAGACTTGGCTGAAGCTTGTCAGATATTTCCAAATACGTGCATCCTTACTTGCTTCTCAATGCTTCTTAGCAGTCCAAATATGATCCAATGAGTGAAAATATTTTGAGAAGTACTATGCATGTGCATTAATATTAATCACAAAAGTCTGCACTAAAATGTGAAGAAAAAAGTGGTAATAATACACTGCAGTTCTGTACAACTAAAACCCAGTCTTTCTTTTGGGATTCTAGCACTCTCCACAACAGGCCCCGACATTTCAGCTGTAGCAGCAATAAAACCACTCATTTACCTGTTGACTATTTCCTGGGTGTCAGGCACTGTGCTGGGAACTTTACATGCATTACGTCACTTAATCATCAAACGCTCCTATCAAAATGAAACTATGCTACCCTCATTTTACAGATGAAAAGATAGGCCCAAGAGGCAAAGCACTTATTTGAGTTCCCACAGCTCATCTAAAAGAATAGAGTGGCCACAAAAGGATTTTCACAGGCCCTGACAAAGTGATTTTAAAATTTATATCTGAAAGCAAAGGCCTACATATATCAAGAAACTCCCAAGAGAGAAACAAGCCAGGAGACTTGCCTCAGCAGATAACAGGACTTATTTTAAAGCTGTAATAATTAAGACAGTGTGGTATTTGGAAAAAGGCAAACAGAGACAAATGGAACAGAAGACAGAGTGTGAAAACACACCCATGCCTGTCGTGGAAACTTGGCTCATGGCAGGGCTCCGTGCAGAGCTGTGGACCAAGAAGGAGCAATTCAACAGCGTGCTCAGCAGTGTGTTATCCACACAGACAGTTGAAATTAAAGCTCTCCTCAAATGATACCCAAAGTACAAGTCCATATGGATAGAGACCCTAAGCATAAAAGACAAAACCTTCAAACTTCTGGACAAAAGACAATATTTTCATCACTTCAGTATACAGAAGTTTTTCTTAAGCACATCACAAAAAAGGCACTAAGAAAGACAATCAAATAAGGCTATGTTCAAATGAAGCACTCCTGCATGTAAAAAGAAGCCACAAAGAAGTGAAAACACAAGCTACAATTTAGAAGAAAATCTAATCGTCAAAGGAGAATGCTCTAGACATGTGCTGATCAATACAGTAGCCATGTGGCTGGCACACAATAAGACCTGTCATGAGTATAACATACACATTAAATTTGAAAGACATTAATAATTTTAGATTATTTTAGGTATATTTGGATAATGTTCAGTGACATAAAATACTGAATTATTAAAACCAGTTCTACCAGTTTCTTTTACTTTTTTAACGTAGCTACTAGGAAATTTTAAATTATATGTGGCTTGCATTATATTTCTGTTGGACAGCAAGGATCTAGAATATGTGAAGAGTTCCTATGAGTGAATAATGAAGAATAAGACAATATAAGAAAAATGAAACAGTTAATGGAAAGGCTTTCTACAAAAGAAGAAACATATATATCCAACTTGAGAAGGTACTCAAGCTTATGAGCAATCTAAACTATTTGCATACTACCATTGCAATAAAGTATCCTTTGTACCATCAGTTAGGAAACCACAAGAAATTCAACAATATCCAACACTGGCAAGAGTATGAAGCAATGGAAACTCTCACTTACTGATTGATGGTGGGAATAAAAACCGGTACAACTACTTCAGAAAACAATTTGGCATTGGGTAGTAAAACTGAACACATATACAACCTGTGAGCTGGCAAACTCATTCCTAGATATCTTCCTGAGAGAACTCCTGCACACGTGTGACACAAGACATGCAGAGCACTGCTGAAACTAACAATGACCTTGGTTTCCACCAACAATAGAGTAACCCAACTTGGTATATTTATATGATGAAAAGCTATACAGGATGTTAAAAAAGAATGAACTGGCGCTACACATAGCTGTACAGTTTTAGAGCTATGTAGAGATAGGTATCTCTTAAAATGACTACATAAAATTCAGAGGGTCCCCTTGCTGGGAGGGAGGGACGCAGCATGCCAGGGGAAGGATTTTAGAACAGAATCCGTGGGAACAGAATGCATGGGTCATATTCTAGTTCTTAAATTGGCTGGTAGGTCCACAGGTGCTTGTATTTTTGTGGGGTTTTTTTTGTATTAATTTATTTGATTTTAAGTTCCGGGATACATGTGTAGAATGTACAGGTTTGTTATATAGGTAAACATTTTTTCTAAATTAAACTGTAAATATAAATTGTAAATGCTTGTTTTAAAGTATGACATTTCACAGTTTGAAGAGTTTAAAAAAGAAAAACAAAACTGTCTTGTGTATTTGTGTGATATTACATTCCACCAGAAAAGTTGCCTTTCATTTGTCTTTTAATGATGACATCTTTCAGTCCTGGTCTGTCTTCTTCAACTGGGCTTTTCCTCATATCCCATCAGATGAGATCTCCAGATTCATAGATCACATCCACATATATATACACGCGCAATATAAACAGCATACTTGGAAAACCAATAAAAGGAGTCTTCCTGTTCTTCTGCCTTGGCTCATTTCAGTCACTTTCCCTGCAGACAGCAGAGCCCTAAGGGAAACAAGGCCCCATTCCCATATGGTTGCTGAGCTTACAAGCCCTGTGGAGTGAGAAATGTGGAGGAGCTCAGCATCATGTCTTCACTCTCCATCATCCTCAGTCCAATTCTCTTTGCCTTCCCTATTTGAGCTTTTGTCACAGTTAAGGAGCAGTAGTTGGAGATGCCTTGAAAAAGAATTGCAGCCTCTTCTTGCCTGTCATCTTAGAGAAGTACAAGAAAATAAAAGGGCACAGACTTACTGACATATGCCTGGAGTGGCCAGGTTCCCATAGATGATTCTATGGCTCTCGACCCATAGTGAGGCAAGCGTCGGAAAAGTAAGTTTAATCAATCTGATAACTGGACCTACATACTGGGTCCAAACACAATTATAAGATTTTTTTTTTCAAAAGAGGTCAAACCATTCTAGAGGATATTTTCCCCGAGTTTTATTTATCCTTTCCCCTTAAAAATGCCAAATTGAATCCACCAATGGAAATGTTCTGAGTATCAAGTCTGCTCATCTTTCATAGATTAGAACAAAAATAAACCTATACTAATAGTTGAGCTCTCGGGTTCACTGCAGCATTATTCATAGCCAAGATATGGAAACAACCTAAGTGTCCATTGCCAGATGAAATGGATAAAGAAAATACGGTACATCTACACAATTGAATACTATTCAGCCTTTGAAAAGAAGGAAAACCTGCCATTTGTAGCAAGGATGAACCTGGAGGAAGTTATGCTAAGTGAAATAAGCCAGGCACAGAAAGGCAAATACTGCATGATCTTACTCATATGTAGAACCTCAAGAAAAAAAAAAAGTAGAAAGTAGAACTCATGGTAACAGTAGAATTACAGTTACTAGGGACTGGAGCGAGAGGAAAGGGGAGATGTTGGTCAAAAAGTATAAACTTTCACTTACAAGTTATAACATGGAGATTAGAGTTAATAATGTATGTTTGAAATTTGCTGAGAGTAGATCTCAAGTGTTCTAACCACACACACACAAATGGCAGCTATGAGAGGTGATAGACGTGTTAATTAGCTTGATAGTGGTAATCATTTTACAATGTATACATATATCAAAACATCACGTTGGCCATCATAAATTATCCTATTTTTGTTTGCTAATTGTATCTCAGTAAAAGTAGAAAAACATAAGCCTGTATCAGTTTCATGGGGTTTGTGTTTTTTATTTATTTTTTTTTAATTCTGGCATCTGCAGCACTTGTGAACCATCTTTGTCTTTAAAATAATATTCATTCCAACTGAGGGCACCTGAGGGTTTTCCTGAGCAAAATTACTCTTAGTAAGCAGAGCTTGTGGGGTCTGCTAACCTCATCGATCCTAGGCAGCCTCCGCCGCCACAGGACCCTGGGCTCTGTCTTCTCTGGGTGAGCCCCAACTCCAGGACATGAGGAATCAATACACAAACCGTTATTCTCACAGTGGAGCGGAACAATTACTAAAATCTATTTGCCAGTAAATGTGCCTTGTCTTGTAAATCATTGGGTCGTTAACCTTAACAATTGCAATGTGCCGTCTCTATCCAATTCAATTAAAGTACAGACCAAGGTAATACTTAAGAATACGTTTCAGGCAAGGGAATATACTATTATAGTATTATATCCTCATAAATTAAATAATACATTTATTCTCCTTCTTGGAAAATGAACACTGCCTGATAAACACAGGGCAGAGAAGAAACAAAGGCAACGATTTTAATTAATAACTCAATAGGACTAGGCGGGAGAAGAGAACTGGAATTTGAAGACAGAAGCAAGTCACCCAAGCCACTGCTCCCTGCCTCCAGCATTGCTGCAGAATTTCTGCTTGGAGCACATGGCACACTCAAACAAACCCTTAGTGGCTTGAGCTGTACCTTGTGAAATGGAGAAACCTGGGTTGTACCACCGGGCAAAAACAGTTCACTGCTTATTCCCCATCTGACGCTACCGTAGCTAAAAAGTTTGATGCCCGCAAGTAGAAAGCTCTAGGGTCCCAGCACTGATTCTCTGCAGTCAGGGAGGAGTCCCTCTATTTCACATACATTTTGAGAGCAAGTCAAAGAAAGCTCCCCTTGGAGCGTCCTGTTTTCTGTTTCCTGTTTCAGGGGTAAGTGGAGGGTAGGCATGAAAACATAACAGGGAACATGTCTCAAGATTTATGGCATCTGTCATGAGATTAGGTAACATAATCTGTGTATTCCTGTTCTTCCCAAGAGGCTCAAAATGAGGCTGCTCTTCCAACTTCTTCCTCCCAGAATTCCTCCCACCTAGGCCACTTTCTAATCAGCTATTAACCAGCACATTTTCATTCATAAGATGTATGTGTTACCTCCTGCTATCATAACAAATGGCTACCAAGTTAGTGGCTAAAAACAACACAAACATATTATCTTACAGTTCCATAGGGCAGAGGCACAACACAGGTCTCACTAGGCTAAAATCAAGGTGTCAGCTGGGCTGCCTATACTCATTTCTGGAGGCTCCAGGGGAGATCCTGTTCCCTTGCTCCTTCACATTGCTGGGAGAATTCAGTTCCTTGTAATTTTAGGGCTGACCTTGTTTCCTTGCTGTCAGCTGCAGGATATTCCCAGCTGCCAGAAGCCACCTGCACTTCTAAGCTCCTGGTCCCTGCTTCTGAAAACCAGCCACAGACACCCGAGTCACTCTCATGCCTCAAATATCCCCTGCCTCTCCTTACCTGGTGGTCTCTCTCTCAATTTTGCAGGGAAGATTTTCTGCCTTCAAGGTTTTATCTGATTAGATTGGGGCCACCTAGATCATCCACGGTAATCTCCTCCACTTTCAGATCCATAACCTTAACCATAGTTGCAAAGTGTCCTTTGCCCTGCAGGTAACATCATCCCAGGTCCCAGGGTTTAGAGTATGGCATATTTTGTGGGAGAGGAAGGGAGTGGAACTACTCAGCCTACCACGTAAGAACAGTGCTCATACTTGGTGGGCCACTGCTAAAGATGAAAGAACGGGGGAAACCTGGCCGTCTCCTTCCTTTCCTTTTCTATCTCCTTCCCAACACTTCTATTCTCTGAGAGCAAAGTTTGGCCACTCACCATATTCCCATTTTCAGAAAGACAGCCTGGTTGCAAGACTACCCTCGCTGGCCACCAAAAGCAGTCTGTGTGTACTCAGGTTTTCTCTGGGCAAATCTTTCTTTCAGCGTCTACCCAGCATTCCAAGCATTCATTTATATACGGCTCACCTGGAGGAACACGTTCCTGTTCAGAATCTGGTTCTGATGTCCTGCAGTTGGAAGCTGAGTTCACCTGTCAGTCAACAAACTGGGTGAAGACTGGGAAGCTCCATGCCACCTGGCACTCAGCAGGTCAGGAGCAGTTCAGGGACCAGTGGTCCAAGAGAGATCTTGGACATCAGCCTTGGCAAATAACCCTTGATCCAGAGGCTCTCCAGACTCCCCCATCTCCTTCCTTTGTGGCCACAGAGACTCCTTTCTTCACAGCAGCCAGGCCTGTTGTTTTTAGCACCAACACTTCCCTGAGGAAGGCCTTAAGGCAAAGTTCTCGCTCAAGATGCCATGATATTATATAGTCATGAAAAGCACTCCCTTTGGGGTCAGCCGAAGGTTGTGTAATCTTGGGCAATTTCCTTCTCGAGGCCCCAGTTTCCTCATCTATCAGATGGGAGTAATCATAGTAATTACCCAGAAAGCAATTACAAGGATTCACAGAGATGCTTTCTGCAAGGCTCTGAGCACAGTGTTAGAGCGCCCAGAGAAGGTAAGCTGTTTGGGGATCACTGGCATCTTTATGATTCTGTGTTTTCCCACTGGCTCTGTGCCCTGGCAAGCAGGTTGGCCCCTCTAAATACTAGTTCATTCTACCCAGTAAGAGCAAAGAGGAAGACCTTTACCCATTTCAGGTGATAAGATGGTAATTACATTAAGGCCCTGGTGGCTGCTTCATTGCCAACACCTGGGGAAACACAGCAGGCCCGATTATAGAATTTGAAAAAATGATATATGCATTATGTTTATGGTATCAGTTGTTATAGCTCAAAGGTTAATAAACTTTTTTTTGTCAAGGGCCATTAGTAAACATTTTTGGCTTTAGGGAACATACAGTTTTTCTCACAACTTCCCAACTCTGCCGTTGCAGTGAGAAAGCAGCCAGAGATGATATATCATAAATGGCCATAGCTGTGTTTTCTTAAAACCTTATTTACAAAAGCAGGTGGCAGGCTGGATTTGGCCATGTGCCATAGTTTGCTAACCCCTGTTTCAGACTAGCATCTAGAAAGTTCTAGTTTAGTTCTAGTGATAAAATTCCTATCCTGTCTCCTATTTCATTATTTTTTGTTTCTTTTACGATCCTTACCATCCTTAAAAGCACATTTCTTTGTTGTTTTTGCTTTTTGCTTTGGTGTTTGTTTTCGTTTTGAGATGGAATCTTGCTCTGTCACCCAGGCTGAAGTGTAGTGCGTGATCTGGGCTCACTGCAACGTCCACCTCCTGGGTTCAGGTGATTCTCAGCCTCTTGAGTAGCTGAAACTACAGGCACTCACCACCAAGTCTGGCTAATTTTTCTGTATTTTTAGTAAAGACAGGGTTTCACCATGCTGGCCAGGCTGGTCTCAAACTCCTGACTTCAAGTGATCCCTCCACCTCCGCCTCCCGAAGCGCAGGGATTATAGGCGTGAGCCACCATGCCCTGCCTAAAAGCACATTTCAGTAAATGTTTTTGCAGGTGTGGTGACTCATGCCTGTAACCTCAGAGCTTTGGAAGGCCAAGGCCAGTGGATCACTTGAGATCAGCCTTGCCAACATAGTGAATCCCTGTCTCTACTAAAAATACAAAAATTAGCCAGGTGTGGTGGTGCATGCCTGTAATCCCAGCTACTTGGGAGGCTGAGACAGGAGAATGGCTTTAACCCAAGAGGCAGAGGTTGCAGTGAGCCTAGATCACACCACTGCACTCCAGCCTGGGCAACAGAGCAAGACACTGTCTAAAATAAAATAAAATAATGTTTATATATATGGGCATGCATGGAAAAGTTAAACTGAAATTCATGAAAATGCTTTGGACACATTCTAAAACTCACAAAATAAGTTAATACTAAAGGATTAGGTGTTTTTTAAAAATAATTTTCCTTTGGAGGATTTTGAAAGCTATAGAGCTGTGCAATTTTAGTCAAGTTATTTAACCTCTCTGGCTTTCAGTTACCTCCTTGGTTAAATATAAGATTCTTGTGGTAGCTGTTTTATGAGCATTAAAAGAAGTAAGCATATAGAGTGCTTAGCCCAATGCCTGAGGCATAAAAAACACGGGATCACCATCATCTTTATTGTATGTCACCATAGAGAGATCTTCTAGGGATCAGGAGGGTTTATTACTTTTAATTAAAAAAATAAGTTAACGTCCATAGAGAGAGCGCTGCCTGAGGAAACTGCCCAGGTTTTCTCTGACTGGGAGAGCAGAACTGGGGTATTCTGTGTTCTGAAAAACAGTCTCAAGGTTGAAAGTGATTCGGCAAACCTATCATATGACTTATCAGTTGGAGGCCAGTGGGTCTACCAATTGGGTTAAGCTTAACATACTATCTAAAAAGTTTTAATTTGAATGCATTTGAGCCACAACCTCTCAGTAACCACAGCTCACTGCTGCCTTGACAGGAAGGAGTTACACACTGTCTTCATTTCTGGCCCTGAAGGCTTTTGAGCATCCAACCTCTGGCCTAAACTTTTGATGCTGTGTTTTGCTATTACAGCCCCAGCTTCTTATGTCATGATCTCATTGCCGTCAATATATCTGGGGGAAGAGTCCTTACCTTTTCAAGAAACATATGTCCAGTTCCCAGAACGAATGTCACCAAAGGCTGCCAACAAATGATGTAATGAGACAGGTTAACTGTAGGATGACATTTGCTTCCTTCCTTGACGGCAGCTTGCCAGACCTCACATGTAAAAGATGTTTGAGACTATTTAAACACACACAGAGGAAATTCTCATTTAGAAGCACTCACTCGTTTTGAAAATTACTGTTGACTTCCATTATTGAGGACCCAGGATTCCTTGAGGATGTACAGGAGATTATGAAAGAAATCTAGTCCCAAAGGATGAGGCTACTCTGACTTAGGGAATCACTCTGATGAGAGCAGAAGGCTTTCTCTTCCACGATCAAGGTTAGACAAAAAAGCACATGGCAGAGGTCAGGCTGGCTGAGGTTATGGAAGAATATTCCTGCCATAAGATTTTCTGTGCATTGCTCATGAAACCACAGTAAGGTTGGACATGTGGCATCATCACAGCCAGTGGGAGGAGGCCCTGGCTGATCCTCGTCCAGGATCTCCTTGTAGCTTGACTTGGCCCTGGACCTTTAGTGTGTGAGTACTTAACAGGCATTGGTGTCCTGGAAGTCACAGAGCTGGCATTTGATGAATTCAGTCCACTCAAACTGCAGAGTCAAGAGAATAGTAACATTGGGAATAATGTTCTTCATATGAGCAAGGAGTAATAAGTGACATTTTAACGACATAAGTCAGATCATATCACTCTCTGCTCCAAAACCTCCAGTGTCTTTCCTTCTCCCTAAAATAAAACCACACTCCTCTGAGGTCTGCAAGAACCTGCAGGATCTGGCTGGCCCTTCTCTGATGATTTTTCCAGTCTCATCTTTTTTGTTTTTTGAGACAGTTTCACTCTTGTTGTCCAGGTAGTGGTGCAATCTTGGTTCACTGCAACCTTCCCCTCCCAGTCTCAAGCGATTCTCCTGCCTCAGCCTCCCAAGTAGTTGGAATTACAGGTGTGTACCACCACGCCCAGCTAATTTTGTATTTTTAATAGAGATGGGGTTTCATCATGTTGGTCAGGCTGGTCTCAAACTCCCAAGATGATCCACCCACCTCAGCTTCCCAAAGTGCTGGGATTATAGGCGTGAGCTACTGCACCCGGCTTTTTTTTTTTTTTAAATAACAGTCTTATTGAGATACAATTCACATGCTATCCAATTCCCCCATTTAAAGCATTCAATTCAATTGGTTTTAGTATGTTCACAGAGTTATGGAGTCAACATCACAATTAATTTTAATACATTTCTATCACCCTAAAAATAAACCCTGTACCTATCAGCATGTGCTCCTCATTTTCTCAAATCACACAGACCTTTACTAATCTACTTTCTGTCTCTATAGACTTGCCTATTGTGGACATTTCATGTAAATAGAATTACACATTAGTCTTTTGTGACTGGCTTCTTTCATTTAGTGTCATGTTTTCAAGGTTCAGCCATGTTTTAATATACATCAGTACTTCATAATATTCCATGGTATGGATACACCATGTTTTGTCTCTCCATGCACCAGTTGATGGACTTTTGGGCTTTTTTACTTTTGGCAATTATTAACAATGCTGCTAGAAATGTTTGTGAACAAGTTTTTATGTGGATATGTTTTCATTTCTCTGGAGTGTACACCTAGAAGTGAAATTGCTGGGTCAAATGGTAACACTAAGCTTAACTTTTTGAAGAATCTTCAGGCTGTTTCTCCAAAGTGACTGCACCATTTTATACTCCTATCAGCAGTGTACTAGAGTTCTGATTTCTTCACGTTCTCACCTTCATTTTGCTTTTGGTTATAACCATCCTACTTGGTGTGAAATGCTATCTCACCATGGTTTTGATTTCTATTTCCAGTACCTAATGATATTGAGCATTTTTAATATTCTAATTGGCCATTTGTAAATCATCTTCTTTGTATAAACATCTAATCAGATCTTTTGCCTATATTTTAGTTTAATTATTCATCTTGTTATTATTAAGTAGTAAAAGTTTTTTATAAATTCTGGATACACATTATTTACCAGATACATGATTTGAAAATGCCTCTTCCACTCTGTGGGCTGTCTTTTCAGTTTCTTGATATAATAATATCCTTTGAACATTTGTTTTAATTTTTATGAATTCTGATTTATCTCTACAGATGCATATTGGAATTCTCAGAGGGGGACAGATTAAGGGGAAGAAAGAATGTTTGAAGAATGGTTGCTGAAAAATTCTCCATTTTGATGAAAAACATGAATCTATTCATCCAAGATACTCAGTGAACACTAGGATAAAGTAGAAGAGATTCACACCACAAAAAAAGACAGGCAGATTCATCCATGTCCCTACAAAGGACACGAACTCATCAATTTTTATGGCTGCAAGGTATTCCGTGGTATATATGTACCACATTTTCCTTGCCCAGTCTATCATCGATGGGCATTTGGGTTGGTTCCAGGTCTTTGCTATTGTAAACAGTGCCACAATGAACATATGGGTGTATGTGTCTTTATAATAGAACATGTTATAATCCTTTGCATATATACTCAGTAATGGGATTGCTGGGTCAAATGGAATTTCTATTTCTAGATCCTTGAGGACTCACCACACTATCTTCCACAATGGTTGAACTAAGGTATACTCCCATCAACAGTGTAAAAGTGTTCCTATTTCTCCACATCCTCTTCAGCATCTGTTGTCTCCAGATTTTTTAATGATCACCATTCTAACTAGAGTGAGATGGTATCTCAACGTGATTTTGATTTGCATTTCTCTAATGACCAGTGATGATGAACATTTTTTCATATGTTTGTTAGCCTCGTAAATGTCTTCTTTTGAAAAGTGTCTGTTCATGTCCTTCACCCACTTTTAAATGCGTTTGTTTGTTTTTTCTTGTAAATCTGTTTTAGTTTTTTGTAGATTCTGGATATTAGCCCTTTGACAGATGGGTAGACTGCAAAAATTTTTTCCCATTCTATTAGTTGCCAGTTCACTCTAATGATTGTTTCTTTTGCTTTACAGAAGCTCTGGAGTTTAATTAGATCCCATTTGTCTATTTTGGCTTTTGTTTTATTTTGGAAACTTATAATCATGCCCATCAATGATAGACTGGGCAAGGAAAATGTGGCACATATATACCATGGCATACCTTGCAGCCATAAAAATCAGTGAGTTCGTGTCCTTTGTAGGGACATAGATGAATCTGCCTGTCTTTTTTTGTGGTGTTGTAGTCATGAAGTCATTGCCTATGCCTATGTCCTAAATGGTTTTGCCTAGGTTTTCTTCTCAGAAAACTGACATGAGAACAGAAAATCAAACACTGCATGTTTTTACTCATAGGCAAGTGTTGAAAAATGAGAACACATGGACACAGGGAGGGAAGCATCACACACTGGGGTCTGTTGACAGGGGGCTGGGGAGGGACAGCAGGGTGTGGGGAGGTTGGGGAGGGATAACATGGGGAGAAATGCCAGATATAGGTGATGGGGAGATGGAGGCAGCAAACCACCTTGTCACGTATGCACCTATTCAACAATTCTGCATGATCTGTACATGTACCCCAGAAGCTAAAGTACAAAAAAAAAAAAGAAAGAAAGAAAGACAGGTAGAGAGTGATTAGCCACAGAGACACATAGAGACCATAAGAAAATGCCGGCAGAGACTGGAGTGATAGGGCCACAAGCCAAGCAATGGCAAGAAATTCTGAGAAGCCACTGGAAGCTAGAAGAGGCCAGGAACAGATTCTCCCTCAGGCCTTCAAGGAGCACACCCTGCTGACACCTTGATTTCAGACCTCTGGCCTCCAGTAGTGTATTAGTCCCTTCCCATGCTGCTGTAAAGGATTGCCTGAGACTAGGTAATTTATAAAGAAAAGAGGTTTCATTGACTCACAGTTTTGTATGGCTGGGCAGTCCTCAGGAATCTTATAATCATGGTGGAAAGGGAAGCAAACACATCCTTCTTCACATGATGGCAGGAAGGAAAAGTGTTGAGTAAAAGTGGGGGAAAGCCCCTTATAAAACCATTGGATCTCATGAGAACTCACTCTCAGGAGCACAGCATGGAGGTAACTGTCCCCATGATGCAGTTACCTCCTACCAGGCCCTTCCCATGACACATGAGGATTAGGGAAATACAATTCAAGATGAGCTTTGGATGGGAACATGGAGCCAAACCACATCAAGAAGTCTGTGAGAATAAACCTATGCTGTTTTGAGCCAAAGTTGTAGTGATTTTTTATTGCAACCCTAGGAAATAAAGCATTCTTAGCTTTAACTTCCACACTTTCTTTTTCAAATAAAGTTAGTTCATCTGCAGAGAACTCCTGAGCTCTTTTCTTATGAGCTACTTCTCCTCTTTGGCAAACTTTGTCAGTCCTTTGCACCGAGTCGGGGGCAGGAACAGTGGTCCACTTCTTCCAGAGCAGCACCTCAGCTTTATGAGAAGGGCATTGGACTAGGGTGGTGGCTTCTGGTCTTTCCGGAATGGAACTTCTCTCTTGGCATGGAGCTTCTGCCCATGAGCAAGCTGAGTGGAAGGTAATCAGGCCACAGTATTTTCCGGCTGCTGCACATAAAGTAGTGCCTCTGTGCTGTGAGTGGGGTCTGAGTGGAGGAAGGGAGGCAGGGCATCTTGGCAGCATTTGTCTGGAAGATAGTACCTGCAACACAGAGCTGAGTGGGGTGACAGGGAAGGAAGGGGAGAGTAGATCCTGACTCAAGTGCCACAGACGCTCATTGTTGTTACCAGGATTTAACAGGTTTTCTCAAATGAATATCTCCTTATTTGCTGTGTATGCTTAAGACAATTTTCAGAGAGTTTCAATGGTTGGTTTTTGTTCTTTACAATAATTTTCACCAATTATTACTATTTTGCCAGGGAGAGGGTATATGGCGCTCCTCACACAACATTCTGGCTGTCCGCACCTGCTCCCAACCTTCATCTTGGGTCTCTTGGCTCCTCCTCCTCCCTGCTCATGGCTAAGGATCATACTTTGCAGGCTTGTCACTGCCTTGGAATCTTTGCGCTCATTGTTCCATCAGTCTGGAGACTTCTTTTCCCTTGAAGTAGACACTGTTGGATGCTTACTCACATGCTTTTTCCAGCCTCATCCTTACAGGCAAAGGGTTTCCTCTCAGGGGAAATCCTGATTGGTCTAGAGCGGGAGTCTGCAAACTATGGCCCTAGGGACAAACCTGGCATATTACATTTTTAAATGCATTTGTAAACATCCAAAAGAACATTTTGTGCATGAAAATGATATGAATTACAAATGTTAGTGTCCATAAATAAAGTTTTATTTGAACGTGATTATGCCTATTTATTTACTTTTTGTCTCTGGCTGCTTTTACATTGCAACAGCAGAAATGAGCAGTGGTGCCACATGTATCTTTCTGTGTAAAGACAATTTCAAAATGAAACATGTAAAAATCTCATCATAGATCAGCATTAATATATGAACAGTTGCAATCTATTTTTGATGATAGGGAAAAAACTTTGACCCCCAATTAGACAAAAAGGGCCAGGTGCAGTGGCTCATGCTTGTAATCCCAGCACTTTGGGAGGCTCAGAGGGGCAGATCGCCTGAGGTCAGGAGTTCGAGACCAGCATGGTGAGATCCCATCTCTACTAAAAGTACAAAAATTAGCCAGGTGTGGTGGCCTGCACCTGTAATTCCAGCTACTCAGGAGGTTGAGGCATGAGAATCACTTGAACCCAGGAGGCAGAGGTTGCAGTGAGCCAAAATCGTGCCATTGCACTCCAGCGTGGGTGACAGAGTAAGAATTTGTTTCAAGAAAAAAAAAAGATAAAAAGTTAGAACACTAACTTTTACTTCCAATTAAGCAAAATTTTACTTTCCTGATTTAAAAAAATGCTATTCCACCCAAAAGAAACCCATTCTTCTTGTTACTAGGCCTACATTTAAAAAAATTATATTCAATTATTCTATTTTGAATTTCATCAATAAAAATTTTGTGGAAATCTGTTTTCTGTCTTATTATTTAAGTACCTACATAATATCCCCCATTTTACCTCTTGACCTGTGAAGCCTAAAACATTTCCTGTCTAACAGTCTACAGAAAATCTCACCAATCATGGTGATTCTATTCTCTTGCTTGTGATTTTAAGGGTGGGTGTTTGACCCGGTTCTGACCAGTGAGATGCAAAAGTCAATGTGCTGGACACTTCTGGAAATGCTGTCTTCTTCCTCTGGATGTTGTTTCAGATGGAATGATGGTAACTATGACAGCCACGAGGGAAACCAGGCTGAGGCCTCACTACAGGCTGCAGGGTGCCCTGCGGATGGGCAGGCAGAAAGATGGAAGAAACTGCATCCTTGTGTTGTGGCTGGGCCCTGAGTTAGACAACCCGAGAGCCTTCCTATCTTGGGACTTCCTGTCACATGAGACAATAAACATCATTATCATCTAAATTATGTGAATCAGGGTTTTCTGATACTTGTTGTCCCAAGCATTGAAATCACTTCAGAACATCTCATGGCTCCTCCTCATTATAGAGGGTCATGTAAATGTCCCCTCCTCAGAGAAACCTTCCCTGCTTCCACCAAAGAAATAGCCTGTGACGCCCCCCAATCCCCTTAGTTGCTCTCACTAGCATGTATCACTATCTGTAATTCTCTTACCAGGCAGTTTCACCTTGCTCAAGCATAAGCTTCCTGAGATCAGGGTGTTGTCTCATGCACCTGTTACCCCAGGGCCTAGAGCACAGTGTGACACCAAGTAACGCTTCATAGACATTTATGGAATGAATAAAATGCCACTAATATTTAACTTATTTAATAACATTAATTATTTTATTATTAATAAGAATATTTTATTATACAATTGAATTATTAGTAATTTATTATTAACAAAATATCAAAATTAATTATGAAGCTTGCTAAAAGACAATATTTACTACTAATAAATATGCATAGTGTTTATTATTCAAGCTAACATTTTCATATGTGTTCAGTGCATGCCATACTCAGTGCCAGAGCTTATTACACATCCCTCAATTAACCTTTATAATTAATTACAGTTATTAGTATTAGGTAAGTATTATTGTCCCATATTACAGAAGACTATCAAAGTTTATGTTATTTTAAGCAATCTATACTACCAGTACAAGCTATGGCAATACGATGATAATGATCATAACAATACATATGCTTAAAGACCAGCAAACTAAAATTGGATTCATTGTTTGGCACCCGTGACCTTTCTAGTGGGAAATGGTACTGAACTACTGTGTTTTTGTCCCAGTCCTTAGCCTCACCTCCCTGCAGGAGGAAAGTCTGGCCAGAAGGTGATGAGGGAGCATGCTCCCCAGGGGGACATTTCAGACCCAATTTTCCTCTGCAGATAATGATGGTTATAGCATCTGGCATCTGACTTGAGGCCTGCCCTTTCCTCCTGAAGGATGCCCCGTGATGACACACAGTAATTGTCCAGCTCCTCTTGGGGTCCTAGAGTTACGCAGAGAGGCAATGGCAAATCTCATGTTTTCTTTGATAACTTCTATTAAGAGCTGGCCAATTACTGTCACCCCCAAATCCACTTCTGGGATGCTGGTTGACTCCATTCCCGCTCCCCCCAGCCCCCCAAGCCCCCCATCCTTCCAGCCAAAAATGTTATGTTCTGGTTTCCAGATGATCTCTGCGTTAAACTGAATAGTTTTCTATAACACTATCTCCCTGTGTCAAATTCCTGCTGGTGTCTCAAAAAAGGCATATATGCAAGAAGTAATGAGCATTCCTCTAGGTCAATAGCCTTTGTCATTTTTTAAATTTATTTTTAATTTTTATTATACACACACACACACACACACACACATATACAGGTATGAGCCATATGTGTGTGTGTATATATATAATGTGTGTGTATATACATATATATATACACACACATTTTTTAGATAGAGTCTCTCTCTGTCACCCTGGCTGGAGTGCAGTGGCATGATCTTGGCTCACTACAACTTCTGCCTACTGGGTTGAAGTGATTCTCATGTCTCAGTCTCCTGAGTAGCTGGGATTATAGGCGTGCACCACTATGCCCAGCTAATTTTTGTATTTTTAGTAGAGATGGGGTTTCGCTATGTTGGCCAGGATGGTCTCAAACTCCTGACCTCTGGTGATCTGCCTGTCTCAGCCTCCTGAAGTGCTGGGATTACAGGTATGAGCCACTGTGCTGGGCTGGCTTTTTAAATTTACAGTCCCAAAAATATATTATAGGCATTCCTGGAACTCTTCAAAGAGATGAGGGGAGGGGACTTATACTTTGGTTCAAAGCTGTCCAATAGAATGCTCTGTGGTGATGGAAATGTTGCATAGTTGTACAAACAATACGGTACCCACTAGCCATTTGTAGACATGAGCCATTGAAAAGTGGCTAGTGTGACTGAGGAAGTAGAATTTTAATTTAATTTAATTTTACAGCCACATGTGGCTGGTGGCTACCACATTGGACAGCACAGATCTGAGGATGCTGATTGATGACTGAGTTGCTTTACGATCACAGCTGTGTTCCTGGGAGTGAAGCAGCAGTGAGGACATTTAATCATCTTTCTTAGCAACATCTGGAAACCAGCCAATAGTTACTAATGATAAAAATAACAATACACTTTACATGAAGCTTTCATACCAGCTCGCTTTAATCTTCACAAAAATCCTCTTACATCCTATCCCAAATCTAGAGACTGAACAGTCATACTGCTTTACTGAAGACACAGAGATCTTTGGCTCAGGGTCCTGTATATGTTCTGCTATGCACTGCTTGGTTGTTTTCTAATTTTACAAAGATTCTATAAGCAAGATTGTCCCAGTAAAAGATCAGACAGCTGCTCCCTAATTAGAAAGCAGGAAAAGTGCAGCTCAGCTTAGCTGCAAGGGCTCTGCTAGTGGGGAAGAGAAGAGAGGGTGAAAAGGAAAGGCAGATGAGATGTACAGAGCCTGGAGCACACAACTAGATGCAGCCGACCACCACTGACTGCTGGGCCCTGGCCACGGGCCTTTGGATTTATTCCATTGGATGAGGGTGGTATTATTGTCCCCATTTTCCAAGTAAGAAAGGGAGTGCTCTGAGAGTTGACACCAAGCCTGCTAAGGTTTGTTCAACCTATGAAAGGGACAAGATTCTAGCTCATGTGCTTCTAGCACTCCAGACAGCCCCTACCCAAGTAAACGGCCAAAGCCAGATCAAACCTAGAGCAGAAACAAGAAAGCAGTGGAGTTGAGGTCTTTGTCAGGATGACCAGACAGGCTAGTGCTGTCTACAATGCTCCTAAAATTCTCTCACACACCCTCTTCTTGCAAGCTGAGGCCAGAGTTTTAGGACTCTGAAGTTAATTCTTACTCATGTTCTGGGACAAGTGGTCCCAGGATGCTGGAAGCATGGGAGCGAGGCCACCACAGCCTCCATGTGACTGATGATTTAGAACTGCTGTACTGGAAAAGATTTAGCAGAGAAGGATGAGTCTGGTGTTTAAGACCTCGGATCATAGAGTCCCCAGACCAGAAGGATGCCAATCTAGCCCATGCATACCTCCTACCCCATGGGACTGTATCTAGACTAGAGGCCATTAACCTCTCCCCGCCAAGACTGCTGTCATGGCCAAGGCTTTAGAAAGGAAGAAGGGAAAGAAAAAAGGGTGAACACAGAATAAAGTGAGGAGCCCGATGAGGAAGGGAGAAATAGGTGGCAGCTGTCCCCACCGGGGCACCTGTGGGCCCAGGAGGCCCTGGCAAGACCCAACACTAATACCCACAGTAGGAACTCACAGGTAGCATCCTGCTGAAACCTCCAGACCTTGTGTCCAATTCCTGCAACACTCCCACCTCCACCTCTGGCTCTAGCTACACTGGCTAAGTTCTTTGTATCAGGTCAGTCTCAGCTTAAATTCTGCCTCTTCTAAACCTTCGCTGATCCCTATTTCAATTTCCGTGTCCTTGTTCTTCCCTCCCTTGGCTAATTCCTCCCTACTTACTTATCTGTATTTTTCCTCCTGTGGATGGTAGGCCCCTGGAGGACAGGGGACCTGAACCAACTGAGCCTCCAGTGTCTACCACATGGTAATGGTGTTAACGATAACACCAACAAGAACTGACATTCCTTGAGCAATTACCATGCGTCAAACACAGCTCTAAGCACTTTATGTGTATTAGTTGCTTTCATCTTTACAAGAAGCCTATGACATAGGTGGCATTGTTATCTTCATTCTGCCAAGGAGAAATACGAAGCACAGAAAGGTAAGCAAACTTGCTTAAGGCACACAGGTAGTAGATGGAAGAGCTACAATTTGAACCCAGGCAGTTTGATTTCAAACTCTTACCATGAATCACTTTGCGTTCTCAATCACTTTGCTGCAAGTGCCCACACATGTGAGCCTATTCATTCCCTTACTGGTTTTGTGGTTTTATTGTTATTGTTATTTTATTGTTTTTAATTTAATTTTAAATTATCCATCATACCTAAATCATGATAAAATGTCTCTGGGACCAGATAAAAATATTTGTGGCTCTGTACACCCATTGTTAGTTAGTCAATACTCCAAAAGTTGTTGAAGAAAGAGCAAGAAATCTCATGTGTTATTTGCACAGACTATGCTATGTTAATTTATAAGCATATTTCATATGTGATGTGCACATTCCCCTTTAGCGAACCATAAATTTAGACATGGGATTTGAGCAATTCCTAGAATGCATTTAGGGACAATTTGTGGTCAGTAAAGGCAGGGTTCTGGGTGAGACACAAGCAGGAATTGTGAGGATGACTACAGGCAAGGACACTGTCTCCCTGTAAAAAGGCAATGTGGTCACGTGGGCCCCTTAAATTCTGGTGTTGTTTTGTTCGCTGAATGAGAGTAAGTAAACATTTTAGTCAATCCTGACTCTGAAATAGGCAGGAAATTCATCATAGATGCCATCTCAGCAGCAAAACCCACTCAAGATGGCTTAAGTAAATGGAGGGCAAAGTGAGAATACACCAAGAACCTCATGAAACCCAGCAGCAGAGACTCTGATGGGTTCTGGACTGCAGAACCTGGTTCATTCTAGGAACTACCTACCTGGAGTCCATGCAGCTTTTTGTTGTTGTTTATGTTTGGCACATATATGTTCAGAGAAAATGACTGTGTCTCAGACAGGCTGAATACCCAACCCTGGTGAATGGGGGCATGAGGAATGGTAGGCAAATAATATGTCCATGTCCTAATTCCTGGACCTGTGAATACGTTAGGCTACATGGATGCTTGCAGATGGAATTGAAGTTGTTAACTGGTTGACTTTATTATCCTGGATTATACATATGGACCCAATGTAATCACAGGGGTCCTTAAACATGGAAGCGGAGGATAGGAGAGTCAGTCCAAGGAAGATGTGACTGCCGAAGAAAGGCACACAGAAATGCAACATTGCTGTCCTCAAAGATTCAAAGATGGAGGAAGAGGCTATGAGCCTGGGAAAACACAGACAGCCTCTAGAAGCCAGAAAGGATATGAAATGGCCTCTGCCCTTGAGCCTCCAGAAAGGAAGGTAGCCCTGCCAACACCTCGACTTTAGCACAGTGAGATTCACATCAGACTCCAAGACTATAAGATAATAAGTATCTGTGGTTTTAAATCATAAAGTCTCAGATAATTTGTTTCAGCAGCCGTATGAAACCAACACAGGGGATACGGGAGGCAAAGAGACCTAGGGGTGGTCCTGCCTGGGGCTGGTTTTAACCCTCATTGCTCACTCCTTCCTGTGTGAGTATGACTGGGGAGCTCCAGGTGTGTGCGTCTCTCAAGCATCCTTCTCTGCCACTTGAGGGCCTTTCTCACAACTTAACTGCAAAATACAAAGGTGAACGTGCTGCATTTCCCGACACAGGTTGAGACCTCTAAATGACAGAGACAATTTAAGAGAAAGCCAAAACAACAAAGCCTCTGCTTCTGATTTAAGTAGCTGAAGTTCTTCAGGTCTAAAGTGCCCAGAAAAAATCACTTTTCTTCTCTTTCACCTTGCCTAATGGACAGATTTTGAAAAACCCTAACAGTGATGGCTACCGACAGAATCCCTTTTCTCTCTTTTGTCTTCATCCTGGGATCAGTGAGATTGGATGTGGGTAAGCAAAGGCTTACAGACATGGGAGGATAGAGCTCAGGGATGACCCTCACCAGCCCGGCCAAGTGCTTGGAGAAAATGTTCAGGTGATTTTCTTTGATTGGTGCAGTTTAAAGATGAAGACAGACTGAATGGAGGAGAGAGTTTGCTGCTCTCTGGCCTTGGCTGTGCGTTTTCTTCATCTCCTGTCAAGTTTAGCACCAAGAACAATCACCGATGAGCTGGAATGTGAGAATGTAAAAGCCAGGTGGCAATGAGATAACTCCAAGGTGAGGCCAAATCAAATCCTAGAAAATGCAGCTTCTCTGTAACTGCCCAGGGGGAGATGGACTTGTGTCCAGAGAGTTTTAAAGGCATACGGAAGGACTGAAGTGTGGGAGCCATGTGTTCTCTGTGTAAGCTGTGTAAGCTCTGGGAGAGCTTCTCTGCAAGCCCACTCCAGCCGGCCCAAGTAAAGAGAGAGTGGTGTGAGGAAACACTGAGAACCTCATAAAACCCAACAGTAAAGGCTCTGATGAGTTCTGGATTGCAGAACCTGGTTCATTCTAGAACTACCTACCTAGTATCCACAAAGATTTTTGTTGTTTTGTTTTTAACTTAATCTCTTAATAGATTTTTTAAAACTGAGATATAATTTATATAGAATAAAGTATCTAAATCATGAAATCACAAGCATACAGCTCAGTGAATTTTTATATACGAATACACCCATGCAACAACCACCCCACACCAAGATATTAATAGCTATATAGATCAGGAGTCAGCAAACTCAGGCCTGCAGCCCAGATCTAGTCAGCTACTGGCTCTGTGGTTTTATCGGAACACCACTATGCCTGTTGTTTATGTCTTATCTATGGCTGTATGGGTAGTTGCCCCAGAGATCTGGCAGCTTCCAAGTCTAAAATCATCAGCAGCTGGCCCTTTAAGAAACAGTCACCCTCTCCCTGATAGACAACCTGCTCAGCACTTCCTTCTCTACCAGGCTGAGAAAGGATCAAGGTATCCTCCTAGATACCTCTTTTCACCTATGTTATTTTGGTTAATTAAGCTTGTTTTCAAGCTTTGAATAAATGGAATATTATAGTTCTTGTTCCTTATTCTTTCCACGTCATGTCTGTGAGACGCAGCTATGCTGGGTGGCACTCTCTCAAGTACCCGCTCCATGCAACTCACTTCCATGCCAGGCATTCTTCTCTCTGTCCCGCATGCTCCCCTCCTTCACCCTCAGGCACTCCCTTACAACCTCAGGGATGCTCTGGGCCCTCTCTCTATACTAGTGGTTCTTGATCCTTTCTCTCTCTCAATCATCTATTCCTGAACCATGAATGCTCCTGGAAATCCTATCAGAACTGGGGACCCTCCTCTCAGATAAATACATAGGTAGTGAAATGCCTAACTAAAGATGAAGCTCTGTTGTTGATTTAAAATTTTTTCTCCCTGTGTCAGTGAGAGCAGCTTTAGAAATCCACCTTGAATTCACAAAGCTTTGACTCGCTTAAAAAAGAAAGGGTGTGAGAGAGAAAACGCTGCTATCGCTTCGAGTTTCACTTAAAAGGGTAGGTGAAGCACAGGTATTCCTGCGATGGGAACATGGAGAAGGAGGATAGGATGCTTTGCATCTTGAGACCCTGTCCCCTGACAGGTAAGAGGAAAGGGCTCTGGGTCTGCATCACACTGGACACCAGTTCGGGCACTGACCCAACCCCTGTGGTGCCCTGGAACACTGAGATCTTGAGCCAGCTCCAAGAGACTCTTTAAGTTGTCTGTCCAGGAACCATGCAGGCCTAATTCCATCAGGACAGCGATGGCATCTGCTGCTGACTGAGGAGGCCGGGCTTTGATCAAGATGCGGCATGGCACCAGGGAGCATGCCTAGCAGTGGAATGATCGGTTTCCAGAGTTTTCTTGGGTTGAGTATGGGAACTGGCTGGAGCCCCTTAGCACCATGGAACCTCAGAGTTCTTGGATTATTCATGAGACAAGGGAGCCCTGAGAGGGTGATGGTGAAACTTTTGCTAAGGGGTGGAGCAGGTAATCAGTAAATAAGATATGTGACCTGACTTGCACCTCATATTTGTGAATCTGGTCCTCCCATTTATACATAGAAACCCAAAATTTTACAAAGAACTGAAATGGGTTTGCGGGCCCCAGGCAAAGAATCTCAGTGTAATATTCTATCCTTTCTGCTTCAGTTATCACTGAAAATTAGCAGGGCCTGTTTGCCCTTAGGTCAAATCCCCAAGAGAATGTAATTGGCCAAGGTAATATTTTAATTAGGTCACCAAAATCCCAGCCTGGCTGGTCTGTGGGTCAGCTGTTCTTAGGTCAGGCTTGCAGCCCTAGAAGCAAGCACATGTGACCTCATACATGGCCCCTGGGCAGTGGGGCTGGGGCAGTTTCTCTTAGATAGAAGTGCGAGCAGGACAGGGACTGTGACTCTCCAAGGAGGTTTAGAGATGATTGAGGAAGCTACAGCCAACTCTCTGTCACAATAGGCTTTTTATCCATGAATTCAGCCAACCACGGATGGAAAGTATTCAGAAAAATAATCCCACAAAATTCCAAAAAGCAAAACTTGAATTTGCTGCACACCAGGTACTCCATTGAATCCATGAGAATGAAATAATATGTAGGGTTGTGCTCGGTATTAGAAGTAGTCCTGAGATGATTTAGACTATATGGGAGGATGTGCCTAGGTTACATGAACATACTATATCATTTTATGTCAGGAACTCGGGCATCTGTTGATTTTGGTATCTGAAGAAAGTCCTGGAACCATCCCCAACAGATACTGATAGATGACTGTACTTAGTAAATGCAATGATGAAACCAAATTGATAGTCAACAAATAGTAACTATGATGATCATGATGAAGATGTATCACTCATGATGTGAGTCAACCCCAAGAGAACCACTTACGGGGGACTTTTCTTGTGCTCTTTCTCTCAGTGATGCTGATTGTACTGGTGTCAAGTGTACACAGGTGGACAAGCTTATGGAACTCAGGCATTGATGAGGACATCCATTTAAAGAAGTCAGAGGAGCGAAATGAAAAGTGTCCCCTCGAGTCATTAAAATACAGGTAGGTTTGAGGCTTCCTCAAAAATTAATCTAATACATACTTTAATAAGGACTAAATAAAGATATTGTACAGCAATCTGAATAGGAGTATTGTCTGAATGATTATAAAAGCTGTTCTTTTCATCTCATAAATTTATGTAATTAAACTAATGTCACAGTTTGCTCTTGCATGGTGGCAATATGACAGAAGCGCAGAATTTTTACTCCACTCCTGGCTAATTAGGATGGCGTGTGATTCTATTTCTTAATTTCAAATGTTCTTCTGGATTTTGTGCTCAACACTCCCCCTTTCCTCTTTTAAAACCTGATGTCTAAGTAGTTATAAATAAGCCTCCCAATCCAGAACATTTTGAATGTGATTTGGCTCTATTTTCTTTTAATCTCGATTTACTTTAGGTGTCAGTAACAATTTGAAATGAGTTAAGAAATGAAGATATGCCCTGAACTCTGGAGAAGGGGACAAGGAGGCTCTGCTTCATTCAGGTTACTACCCTAATCCTAACCCTAACCCTAAGAGGGACATGCACTGGTTCCAGGGTGAGAGAGAAAAAGTTCAGATATCTTTGAGCTTTATTTTTATCCTCTTGCTTTGGGGAGTTTTTTTTTTTAGAGAACATATAATTTTCTTCCAAAGGTGGCATGATATTGTAGAAAAATTTCAATGGTCATTTGCACTTTGGCCTACACACATGTCACTTAAATTGAGTTCTGGTTTTCTCACCTGTGATGTGAAGGGCTTAAATCCATCCATCCATCCATCCATCCACCCATGCATCCATTCGTTCATTCATTCATTCATTCATTCATACTACTAGCATTTCCAGAGTGCCTAGGACATTTGTTCAAGCACTCATGAATGAAAGTTAGTGTTTGACTTAAAAAAAAAAAAAAAAAAAAAAAAAAAAAAAAAAAAAAAAA